>NC_045440.1:74798800-74905316 GCF_002776525.5 Piliocolobus tephrosceles | reverse complement strand
CCCAGCTAGTTTTTTTGTATTTTTAGTAGAGACGGGGTTTCACCGTGTTAGCCAGGATGGTCTCGATCTCCTGACCTCGTGATCCGCCCGTCTCGGCCTCCCAAAGTGCTGGGATTACAGGCTTTTGTTTGTTTCCTTCTGGGTGAGGGAGATTAGAGGAGGCTCACCATTAATAGGAAGGGGAGCTGTAGGGAGGCTAGGATGTGGGGGTAAGCTGAGAGGGCCTCCTGTGGGATGTAGATTGCAAGCTTTGCATAGTTGTGGATTACCCTTCAATGAAAAGAAAGCTTGGACATAAGGTATTTCACTCCATTTGCCTTCCCTTTTATAGAAAAGGTCAAGCTGCAGGATAGTATTGTAATTTACACTTCCCTCAGGTGGCCATTTTTCCCCATCAGAGAGAGAATATTGGAGCCAGGCTGTAGTGCAAAAAATAAATAAATAAATAAAATAAGCCATGTCTTTTTCAGGGTTTGTGGGCCAAATTGGTCCCAATGGCTTAGGATGCATTTCAAGGGTGAGCTTGTTGATGCCTGAGTGTTTCCCACCTAAAACAGAAAGAAAAAACTGCCCATGGTTTTGGTCTATTTCTTCCCCTGCCCAAGAACCCACAACGGTCCCTGGACCCTGCTGTTTGGAATAGTTGCGCTCACTGAAGCAGCAGCGGAAACACTTGTTTTCCTCCTAGACCACAAAGAGGACTGAGGAAGGTTAGATTTAGTGGCCCTTACTGATGCATTCTTGAAAACCTGTACCCTTGCGTTTCCTCTTAGACCACAAAGAGGACCGAGAAATGTCCGATTTAGTGGCCCTTACTGACACATTCTCAAAAACCTGCCAGTTAGAGTCCTAAGTATTTTCTCCTGTTGGTATTGGGATCTTACCCTTGTCCTATAAAGACGATATGACTCAAAATGGAGTGAAAGGCCATACCTTGAGGGAGGGAAGGGATCTCCAGGGTTGGAAGAGCGACGCCTTTTGTCCTCACTTCTCATCATATGAATAGGAAGGATATCCCCCCAATTTAGGAGTCTATAATTTCTGAGGCTCCCCATATCCTAGCTTCAGGAATGGCCTTTGTTAGGCCTGCTAGTTTGAGGAGGGATCCTAAAATGATAGATGGTGTTCCAGATAGTCCGCCATGGGTCTCCGGTCAAAAATTATGTGTCCCAGGGTGCCTATTTCCCATTGAAGAATTTTGGTTCTTTCTGATTTGTGAGCCCAGGTGCCTAAAGAAGAGAAAGGGCCGGGCGCGGTGGCTCAAGCCTGTAATCCCAGCACTTTGGGAGGCCAAGACGGGCGGATCACGAGGTCAGGAGATCGAGACCATCCTGGCTAACACGATGAAACCCCGTCTCTACTAAAAATACAAAAAAACTAGCCGGGCGAGGTGGCGGGCGCCTGTAGTCCCAGCTACTCCGGAGGCTGAGGCAGGAGAATGGCGGAAACCCGGGAGGCGGAGCTTGCAGTGAGCTGAGATCTGGCCACTGCACTCCAGCCAGGGTGGCAGAGCAAGACTCCATCTCAAAAAAAAAAAAAAGAAGGGAACGGAGTCCTGAAATCTATATTAGAAATCATCCTTAAAGGAGAAACTAGGGAGTGGTTTTTAGAAGCAGGACTAGGCTTGGAGAAGAGAGGTGAAAGGAAGTTTGATTGACAGGCATTAGGACCCAGGAGGCAAGGGTCAGGATAAATAGGATAGATAGGCAAGTCTCACTTGGGTGATGTAACTGAGAGCTCCACTCATGGCTGCAGGGACAACCAACTTTTTGTTGAGACCCTGGAGCTGAATGGCTTTCCTCTCTGCTGACCCTCGGCTCAGCCCAGAAGTGGAGGAAAAGTGGAAGCTGGTTCCAGGTAAAGCAACGGTCCTAACTCCAAAGAGTCAGGGGTTGTTGGAGAGCCCTTTCCCAGAAAGCCTGAAACCTATGTCTTTAGTCTGGCAGCCACACTAGTCACTTTTAACTTGCCAAGAGGTGCCCAGTGTTTAGGTCCCGAATTCTAAGGAAAAATAGGACAGAATAGCAAGTGAAAGGGGTCCGATGGTACTCACCACATGGCAATATCCTGGACTAGCCCCCAAGATGTGTCCAGAGTTGGTTCCTGCCACTGGCTTTGTGGTCTCACTAACTTTAAGAATGAAGCCATGGACCTTTGCAGTGAGTGTTACAACTCTTAAAGATGGCATGGACCCAAAGAGCGAGCAGTAGCAAGGTTTATCGTAAAGAGAAAAAGAACAAGCTTGCGCAGCATGGAAAGGGACCTGAGTGGGTTGCCACTGCTGGCTGGGGTGGCCAGCTCTTATTCACTTATTGTCCCCTCCCATGTTCCATTTCTGTCCTATCAGAGTGCCCCTTTTTCAATCCTCCCCGTGATTGGCTACTTTTAGAATCCTGCTGATTGGTGCATTTTACAGAGCGCTGACTGGTGCGTTTTACAGAGTACTGATTGGTGCATTTTACAGAGTGCTGATTGCTGCGTTTTATAGAGCGCTGATTGGTGCATTTTACAATCCTCTTGTAAGACAGAAAAGTTCCCCAAGTCCCCACCCAACCAGGAAGTCCAGCTGGCCTCCCCTGTCACTGGGATTAAAGGCATGAGCCACCATGCCCAGCCAATTTTTGCATTTTTGTAGAGACAGGATTTCATCATGTTGGCCAGGCTGGTCTTGAACTTCTGACCTCAGGTGATCCACCCGCCTTGGCCTCCCAAAGTGCTGGGATTACAGGCGTGATCCACCGCACCCAACCTGAACACATTTTTTAGCAGCTGGGCAACAACAGATATCAGAAAACACTTGCCATTTATTTATAATCTAAGCAGCATCTCTATATACTCCCATCTCCCAGCATTTAAAGTTTTTGGTGTAAGTGCCAAAGTTGTGCATTTCCTGTACGAGTCAAACCATGGAATTATATTTATGATCCCAAAACAAAAAGTGTCAAAAGTGATCCAGAGTTTCTCATCCTGTGGTGGAACATCTTTACCAACAACGTTTTACCTCTGCTTCAACAATTTGGCCTTGTCAAAGACACCTGCTCATATGTAAATATGGAAGATGTCTCAGGAGCCATATCACATCTATCTGTTGGGGAGATCCCAGCTATGGTACCACCTTTTGTATCCTCAGAAGAACGGAAGGAGTGGTGGGAACAGGGCCAGGCTGATTATATGGGAGCAGATTCCTTTGACAACATAAAGAGGAAACTTGACACTTACCTCCAGTAGAAACACTGCATTTTCCTGTTGATGCATCCACTTCACAAGCCTTGTTTCAAATACTAACTATATAGAGCTGGGCTGAGATAAGTCTGTTACAGTCGGCAGAGGTTTTCACTAAAATGTAGCAGATGAGAGGTTTTGTAGGACAACAGGTGAAAACTGGGCAAAAGTTGTGAAGCAGCAATTCTGTTATATGGACAGTGTTCTGCTTTTTAATCCTATTTAGCTCATCTCAGAAATTCTCACTTTTGTTGACTGCCAACAATCAACTCAAGGGAAACTCAATATTAAGCTCTTAAGATGACTATTATCAGTTCTTAAAATCTGCAGAGCATGGTTCCAAATCACTCACTCCCTTTGGAAGCAGACATGGCATTTATCCCTTGCTTGCTTGCTGGTTGTACCTACTTTTCATTAGACCTGCATATTAGAATTGCCCAATGCTGCCAGAGTGAGTAATTGTAATTCTGCTTTCAGGTAAAGATAGCCTATATTAACACTGTTGAGTGATTCAAAAACAAATAGTATTCACTCATTTTATTTCCTGGTCTTAGTTTCTGAAGATGTTCACCAGTTTTCTATGTACAGTAAGACACCATGCTAAAATGCTTTTGTTCAGTTCTGTGTATTTGAAAATAGATTCAGTTCTCTGATGGTTACCTGCAGTGGCACCCTGTATGAAAAATGAAGAAAAATAAAATAAAATAAAGGATATGTCTCTCATTTTGTAGAGATGCTAAATAATTAAGCTTGTTTGATGTATTAAATGTATAGAAGGTCATTATTACTGTCAAATAATAAGTCATACTAGGTTTTTTTCTGTTACATTTATGGGTATATTATTGATATAAATTTTCTAGAGTAATATAGAATTCTTAAAAATCTAGTATATTATCAGTCATGATTTTGGTTATTAGATTGTATGTCTCAAAAATAAATACATTTACTTGTCAATTGCTGATTATAATAAAGGTTCATCAGATTTTAAACATGGCTAATTTGTCTCTATCATCCAGGGTTTTCATTTTTCTCTAGTGGCATCTAATCAGATTCATGGAAAAGATTCTAACAAGTACTCCTAAAACAAGTTTCTAATAACTTTAAGATCAATAGACTAAAAGTTTTCCAAAACTCTGATAAATTCACAAAACCGCTAATTAAGATCAAAGGAAACAAAAATTAATTTCATGAAATTGAATAACTGATGAAGATGTTTTTATGACTTTTATTTTAAAACTTGGTTTTTTACTTAAATGTTTTGTTTTCCAGATTTAAAGAAATTTTCTCTTAAGCTATCTATAGTTTACAGCAATTTGGTAAAGTATACTTTTGTGAACAAAGGTGGAAGCATGTGCTTTTCCTCCCTACTTGATCGCTCCAAAATTCAGAAGTTATTTGTGAATTTTCTTATAGCAATATGGTTATTTGCATAAGTTCAGTAAAAATCTGTTCTTTCTTTATAACAGGATACAATTGGAAACATGGGTTATATTACCAATGCCTTGAATAAAATATCATATTTGAAAGCATGAATAGAACACCTGGTTTCAAGAGTTCTCAGTCTTACAGTGACGTGAGTAAACTCTTATCACTTCCTGGCAGGCCTAGGAACCTTCACGCTGTAGGAAAATCTGAAGTCTTCTTGGTTTTGGCTTCCTAGCCCCAGGAAGTTTTTAAATCTGACATTTCTATGTGATCAATGTAGAGAGAAACTATTTCTAAAAGAAAAACTATAATACACCTGTTATTAAATTGTAGCCCTGTGCATTGTTTTCGAGTTCTTATTATCTACCTATAGCCAGGATTAGATTCTAAATTCTTCTGCATCCCTCCAATCCAACTTTCCTCCATGAGAATACTAAAAACAGGGCCAGGTGTGATGGTTCATGCCTGTAATCCCAGCACTTTGTGAGGCCAAGGTGGGTGGATCACTTGAAGTCAGGAGTTCAAGACCAGCCTGGCCAACATGGTGAAACCCCATCTTGACCTAAAAAAAAAAAAAAAAAAGCAATTAGCAGGGTAGCAGAGCATGGTGGTGTATGCCTGTAATTCCAACAGCGACTTGGGAAGCTAAGGCAGAAGAATCGCTTGAGCCCAGAAGGCAGAGGTTTCAGTGAGCTGAGATTGCGCCACTGCTCCAGCCTGGGAGACAAAACGACACTCTGTCTCAGAAAAAAGAAAAGAAAAAAAAAAGTAAAGAAAATACTAAAAATGGGAACTGTTTTGTTCCTGAAGCCCTATAATTCAAAACTAGATGAATTTTAAAGAATAAGTCTTATGCTTGATATATGGACCACATAAAAATCGCACCACACTGCTCAATGCCATCATCAGAGATATTCATACTGCAAACCAGGACATTTTCATGCTATAGACAGCTTTTCTCAAGAGGTCAGAACAACACTCCATATCATGAGACTCTTTTCTTTTTTAGACAGGGTCTCATTTTGTGGCCCAGGCTGGAGTGCTGTCGTGTGGTGTGATCTTGGCTCACTGCAACCTCTGATTGTCAGGCTCAGGTGATCCTCCCACCTCAGCTTACTGAGTAGCTGAGACTACAGATGTGCACAACCATGCCCTGCTAATTTTTCTATTTTTAGTAGAGATGGGGTTTCTCCATGTTGCCCAGGCTGGTCTTGAACTCCTGGGCTCAAGCGATCCACCCACCTTGGCCTCAAAAAATTCTGGGATTATAGTGTGAGCCAGTGTGCCCGGCCCATGAGACTCTTAATGCTTACCTTTCCACTTGACAGGATAACAGTCGTTTGATTCATTCAATTGGTTGCCTTTAAGCCTAGTTCATAGCTGAAAACCATTATGCTAACTAGGATTGTCATAACACTATTAGTTTTACTTTATATTTTACCTTTTAAAATTTGTATCTGTTATCTGTTAAACTTTTGAAGAAGTAAAACTCCTAACAGAATAATTCTGGTCCTGAACTTTGAGATTATAGCAAAAACTACAGAACAGACAAAATTGGATTTAACAATAAATGCCAGGTACACTTAGCCTGACAGCCACTCTTTTCAAACCTCCCTTGTTGCTCAAATGTGCCTTCAAAGGTTTTGACACTGACTCCTAGTCACCAATCACTTCTTCAACATGGGACCAGACCAGCAACCTGGGGCTGGTCCATCCTGGCACCAAGAGACAATCAAAACCTACCTACAGGAAGATTGCTCAGCGATGCTTTTGGAGAAAGATCTTTCTCAAAGGGGGGAATGTAAAAGTGCTCAGAATTAAAATAGAGTCACTTATGTTGAAACAAAACAAAGCCCTGACAAATAGAGCCAGGGAAGACCATGAAGGGAGGGTTCTCATGTACATATGCCTAACTATTACAGGCAGTGGCTCACGCCTGTAATCCCAGCTTTGGGAGGCCGAGGCGGGTGGATCACAAGGTCAGGAGATTGAGACCATCCTGCCTAGCATGGTGAAACCCCGTCTCTACTAAAAATACAAAAAAATTAGCCGGACTTAGTGGCAGGCACCTGTAGTCCCAGCTACTCAGGAGGCTGAGGCAGGAGAATGGCGTGAACCCAGGAGGCGGAGCTTGCAGTGAGCCGAGATTGCAGCCACTGCACTCCAGCCTGGGTGACAGAGCGAGACTCTGTCTCAAAAAAAAAAAAAAAAAACAGCCTAACTACAAGAATTACCACAAAAGATTGCCAAACCCACAACCGGTACACAAAGGCCATCACAACTTTACACAAAAATATACTTCTGTGAGGCTATCTGCCCAGCAACTGCCTAACCATTTGCAGGCATTACCCTGGTTATTGATTGGACTGGCATCACCCTTGTTATTGATTCTTATAGCCAAGGATAATCATCTCAAAACTACTATGTAATCATCTTCTTCATTTTTCCTTTACACCTTTTCCCATTTAGAAAACAAAAGGTGCAGCTTGCTGCCAACACTCATTAAATTTTACATAAACACGCTCATTGGGGCTGAAGAAAATCTAAATGATTTTCAATGTGAAAATAAAACATAAAAAGTATTCTTGGAGTTATTTCTAAACAGAACTAACTCAGAATCATCTGAATCACCAGAATCGTCTATTTAGGAAAAATCAGATTCACCAAATAACTCTTTGGTCAACAACTGTTTGAGAACAACTAACATCACGTAAAGGAATGCTACGTTTTCTAGGATTTGATTTTCAGCCATCGAGAATTACTGTTGTGTAAATCGAACTACCACTGTTAAAAACAGAATGCTACAGATAGAATGATGTCTTTTGTTTTCAAAATCAATACACTGGAGTGATGCAAACATAATAATATTAATAAAAGCCAGATATTTTGTGGCAAAGTTATCTTGGGGTATGCTGCAGCTGCAAGCACTACTGGCAAGTATTCTCAGGCCAAATGGGAAAAGAATTTAAAAACCTTTGTGTTCCTTTATCTCCCTGAATACACATACAGTTTACTCTGGTACATGTATTCCCATTGCAATGCCCAATTCCAAAATAAACATTTTCTTTTTTTTTTTTTTTTTTTGAGACAGAGTTTTGCTATTGTTGCCCAGGCTGGAATGGCATGATCTTGACTCACTGCAACCCCTGCCTCTCAGGTTCAAGCAATTGTCCTGCCTTGGCCTCCCAAGTAGCTGGGATTACAGGCATGCACCACCACGCCCAGGTGATTTTTCTATTTTTAGTAGAGACGGGGTTTCTCCGTGTTGGTCAGGCTGGTCTCGAACTCCCGACCTCGGGTGATCCACCTGCCTTGGCCTCCCAAAGGGCTGGGATTACAGGCATAAGCCACCGTGCCTGGCCACATTTTCTTTTAAAGAACTTCTGTTTATTATTTAGGTTGATAGCATTTACCATGAATGGAATTTGCAGGATTGAAAGTTGCTCTATGTGACTCAGTGAGTGTTGAGTGAATGTGAAGGCCTAGGGTATTTCTATACATTTTTTTTTTAATTTTTGACACAGAGTCTTACTTTGTTGCCCAGGCTGGACTGCAGTGGTGTGATCTTGGCTCACTACCGCCTCCACCTTCTGGTTTCAAGCGATTCTCCTGCCTCAGCCTCCCAAGTAGCTGGGATTACAGGCATGCACCACCATGCCTGGCTAATTTTTGTATTTTTAGTAGAGACAGGGTTTCACCATGTTGGCCAGGCTGGTCTCGAACTCCTGACTGCAAGTGATCCGCCCACCTCAGCCTCCCAAAGTGCTTAGATTACAGGCATGAGCCACCACACCCGGCCTGGCTGCTATACAATAGACATTTTATTTTATTTTATTTTATTTTATTTCATTTCATTTCATTTCGAGACAGAGTCTCACTCTGTCACCCAGGCTGGAGTGCAATGGCGCGATCTTGGCTCACTGCAACCTTTGCCTCCTGGGTTTACGCCATTCTCCTGCCTCAGCCTCCCGAGTAGCTGAGACTACAGGCGCCCACCATCATGCTCGGCTAATTTTTTGTATTTTTAGTAGCGATGGGGTTTCAGTGTGTTAGCCAGGATGGTCTCGATCTCCTGACCTCGTGATCTGCCCGCCTCGGCCTCCCAAAGTGCTGGGATTACAGACGTGAACCACCGTGCCCGGCCTACTATACACTTTCATATGACAGCACAATAGATTTATTTATGCTAGCATCACCACAAACATGAGTAATCCATTGAGATACAAAGTTACAATGGCTACAACATCACTAGATGGTAGGAATTTTTCAGCTTCATTATAATCTTATAGGACCATGATCATTCGCGCAGTTCATCATTAACCAAAACGTTGTTATGCAGCATGACTGTCTTTTTGTAATTGGCTTATTTCACTTAGCATAATGTCTTCCAAGTTTATCCATGTTGTAGACATATGTCAGAATTTCCTTTCTTTTTAGGGCTAAATAATATTCCATTGTACGTGTACACCACATTTTCCTTGTCTATTCATCTGTTAATGAACACTTGGGTTGCTTCTACATTTTAGTTTTTGTGAATAATGCTGCTATGAATGTGAGCGTACAGCTTATCTTTGAGACCTTGCTTTCAATAATTCTTTTTTTTTTCTTTTTTTTTTGACACTAATTCTTTTTTTCTTTTTCTTTTCTTTTCTGTCACCCAGGCTGGAGTGCAGTGATGCAATCTCTGCTCACTGCAACCTCCACCAGCCTGGGCTCAAGCAATCCTCCCACCTCAGCCTCCCGAGTAACTGGGACTACAAGGATGTGACAACATGTGCAGCTAAATTTTTGTATTTTTTGGTAGAGACAGGGTCTTGCCATTTTGCCCAGGCTGGTCTTGAACTCATGAGCTCAAGCAATCTACCCAATTTGGCCTCCCAAAGTGCTGGGATTACAGGCATGAGGCATTGCATCTGGCCCGAGACCCTGCTTTCAATTCTTTTGGGTATATACCCAGAAGCCGAGTAGCTGCATCATATGGTAATTTTATGTATGTATACAAATATATATACACATATGTTTTTATGTATGTATATAAACATATATACATATATGTATGTATTTTAATATATATACACACATATATGTACTTTTTTTTAAAATAGAGACAGGTTCTTGCTCTGTTACCCAGGCTAGAGTGCAGTAGTGAGATAATAGCTCACTGTAACCTTGCCTGCCAGGCTCATGTAATCTTCCGGCCTCAGCCTCCTGAGTAAGTAGTACTATATGTGCATGCTATCATACTCAGCTAATTTTTTAAACTTTTTGTAGAGATGAGGTCTCACTATGTTGGCCAGACTGGTCTTGATTTCTTTGCTTCAAGTGACTCTCCTGCCTCCACCTCCCAAAGTGCTGGGATTACAGGCATGAGCTGCTGCATTTGGCCTATATTTTTAATTTATGGAAAAAACATCATATTGTTTTCCAAAGTTAACTAGTTACTTTTTGCATATGTGAAGGTATGAATAGTTGTATGTCGCTCTTCTATCCTTCTAGCTTACTAAATTATTTTATTCTGCTTTATCTTGAATTATCTTGGATTGTTGGGGATGCCATTATATCATCTACACATAGAAAGTTTAAACTTTTTCTATTCAATTATTATGCAAAATTAGGCCAGGCGAGGTAACTCATGCCTGTAATCCCTGCATTTTGGGAGGCCAAGGCAGGCAGATCACGAGTTCAGGAGTTTGAGACCAGCCTGGTCAACGTGGCAAAACCCCATCTCTACTAAAAACACAAAAATTAGCCAGGTGTGGTGGCAGGCACCTGTAATCCCAGCTACTTAGGAGGCTGAGGCAGGAGAATTACTTGAACCCGGGAGGCAGAGGTTGCAGTGAGCTGAGATCACGCCATTGCACTCCAGCCTGAGCAACAACAACGAAACTTCGTCTCCAAAAAAAAAAAAAAATTATTATCCAAAATTAAAACAATTAGAATTGCCTTCTTGTCTGATTAAAGTGGCTAATACCTCAAATACAATGTTAAGTAGTAATAGAGATAGGGGCATCTTGTGCCTGTTCCAGATCTTGGTGGGATTCCCTCTAGCATTTTTCCCATTTCCTTGGGTGCTAGTTTTATGACTAAGGGATATATAATTTGTTATGTTACTCTGGGATGTTTTCTAGTACCAACAACCAGTTCTCCAATTCTCTGGGTACCAAGCAAATGTTCAACAACTCAATTTTGACAGTGACTATCCTGAGTTAGTGCAGACACCACAGATTGAAGTCTCAGTCCCATGACACTGCCCCCACTTCTAATGCCAGTCACACGTCCCAGGCCTCCTGTCCTTCTGACCAACTGACTGTAAATCAGGGGGTCCTATGACCCCCCTTTCATGTTTTCTTTTTCTTTTTTTCTTATTTTCAGAGACAGGGTCTTCCTTTGTTACCCAGGCTGGAGTGCATTGGCACGATCGTAGCTCACTGCAGCCTCAAACTCCTGAGCTCAAGCAATTCTCCAACTTCAGCCTTCCTAAGTGCTGGGATTACAGGCATAAGCCACCTCCCCTGGCCTCCCTTCATGTTTTATAATTTGCTATAAGGACTCACAGAATTCAGAACACATCTTAATTATGTTTACCAATTTATTACAAAGGATACAAATGAACAGCCAGATGCAAGGTCCAGAATGGTCCAGAGAACAGGAGCCTTTGTCCTGTGGAGTTGGGGTGTGCCACCTTCCCAGAATACAGATGAAAATTTGGAAGTTCTCTGATCCCCATCGTTTAGGACTTTTTATGGAGGTTTTACCATGCAGCCATAATCAATTATTAACTCAATCTCCAGCTTCTCTCCTTTCCCCATAGGTTTGGGAGTAAAGGGGGGCTGAAAATTCCAGGATTCTAATCAAGGTGACATCTTTCTTTTTTTTTTTTTTTTTTGAGACAGAGTCTCGCTCTGTTGCCCAGGCTGGAGTGCAGTGATGCCATCTTGGCTCACTGCAACCTCCACCTCCCAAGTTCAACTGATTCTCCTGCCTCAGCCTCCCAAGTAGCTGGGATCACAGGCATGCACCACCACGTCCAGCAAATTTTTGTATTTTTAGTATAGATGGGGTTTCACCATGTTGGCCAGGATGGTCTCGATCTCCTGACCTCGTGATCTGCCCGCCTCGGCCTCCCAAAGTGCTGGGATTACAGGCATGAGCTACTGTGCCCAGCCAAGGTGCCATCTTTCTAGCCTCCAACCTGAAGCTATCTAGGGGCCTGCTAAGAGTCACAATATCAGAACAAAAGATGCTCCTATCACTCAGGAAATTAGGAGTTTTAGGAGCTCTGTGTCAGGAACTGAGGACAAAGATCAAATACATATTTCTTATTATGCCACAAATCTTTTATATATTTTTTCTGTTCCATTCATGCTCTTTTTCTGCAGAAGCCATCATCTATGCCTATATATTTAATAACACTTTTATGACTTACATATCTATCATATCTAATGTTCTTTTACTCTGTCTTTTCAAACTATATCCAGTCTATGTTGAAATTTCTCCTGTTGGCCAGGCACGGTGGCTCACGCCTGTAATGCCAGCATTTTGGGAGTCCGAGGTGGGTGAATCATTTGAGATAAGGAATTTGCAACCAGCCTGACTAACATGGTGAAAACCCGCTCTACCAAAAATACAAAAACATTAGCCGGGCGTGGTGGCGCATGCCTGTAGTCCCAGCTACTTGGAAGGCTGAGGCAGGAGAATAGTTTGAACGCAGGAGGCGGAGGTTGCAGTGAGCTGAGATCACACCACTGCCCTCCAGCCTGGGTGACAGAGTGAGATTCCATCTCAAAAAAAAAGAAAAAATAAAGAAATTTCTCCTGTTGTTTTAAAAACGTATTTTTACAGTTAGTTCATTTGAGTCAGGATCCAAATAAGGTTAACATATTGCATTTGTTTAATATGTCTCTTAGGTATCTTTTAATCTATGACAGTTTCCCTCGATCTCCCTTTTATACCATTTATTGAAGAAACTAAGTCATTTGTTCTGTAGAATTTCCTATAATCTGACTTTGGCTGTTTGCAGCCTCTTGATGTGGTTTTACAAGTTCCTCTATTTTGCACTCCACTCACTCTTTATTTCCTATAAACTGATCATGAGATACAGGTCTTGATTACATTCTTTTGGCAAGAGTGCTTAATCTGTTACTTCCTATCGTACCACCTTCAGGAAACACATAATATCTGGCTGTCTCACTTTTGCTGACATTAAAATTAATCAATAAATTTATGTGTGTCCGTGTGATTCATCCATTATTAGGCTCTTCCTCAACTTTTCATCTAATGGTTTTAACACGAATTGAAGATCAATGCCAGACTCCATTATTTTACTAGGGTTTGCAATGTTATTATTCTTTAAATCTCTCATTGCTTTTATGTGCAATACATATTTATATTATGTATATATACTTCTATGTATATAGTTATGTGTTTCATTTTATCACAATCCTTACTTGTTTTGCTGCTCAAACCATCTTGTCTTCAGCCAGTAAGATCCCCCTTCAAGGCTGGCTTCACTAATCCTTTTAAACTGTTATTTTTCATTTCATTTGACACAGCCAATTAAGTAAAAGGAAGCAACATGATGAAATTTAACATCTACCTCAATGATTCTCAATTTCCACTGGAGTAATCCTAAGTGTGAACTTGAATTTCAGAGTCTGAAGAACACTTGGTTTTAAATAACTTACCAAACAGTAAAATTCTTGTTCTACGGAGATGTTACATGTCTATCTTGTGGTTTTATAAATCCTATGTCATATCATAGGAGAATACGTCCCTCAGTCCTATGGTATTATAACATAAAAACCTATTAGGAGTCTTCCTCTACCTCAAAACCAATATACATCACCTATACAGCCTTTCATCTTCAAACTCCTAGCATTTTGAAACACTTCTCTTTCTCCTGTAGTCTTTGACCTCTCAGACTCCCTTTAGCCAATGAAAATGCTCAAATCTCTTTCTAAAATAAGCAAATAAAAAACAAAACTGTTCCTTACTCTTGACTTTGCATTTATCTCATTTCCCACTTTAAAAAGTTTTTTTTTTTTTTCTTTTTTTTTTTTTTTGAGACAAAGTCTTGCTCTGTTGCCGGGGCTGGAGAGCAGTGAGGTGCCCTGGTGCAAACCTAGCTCACTGCAGCCTTAAATGCCTGGGCTCAAGGGATCCTACTAACTTAGCCTCTAAAGTAGCTAGGACTACAGGTACGCACCACCATGCCCAGCTAATTTTTTAATTTGTTGTACATAGAGATGAGGAGAGGGAGCTCTCCCTATGTTGCCCAGGCTGGTCTCAAACTCCTGGCCTCAAGCAATCCTCCCCTTCCAGCTTCTTCTTTTTTTTTTTTTTTTTTTAAACAGAGTCTTGCTCTGCTGCCCAGGTTGCAGTGTAGCAGCAAGCTCACTCACTGCAGCCCCCATCTCCCAGGTTCAAGCGATTCTCCTGCCTCAGCCTCCCCCATAGCTGGGATTTCTGGCTTTCGCCACCATGCCCAGCTAATCTTTGTACTTTTTTAGTACAGACCGGGTTTCCCCATGTTGGCCAGGTTGGTCTCAAACTCCTGACCTCAAGTGATCCGTCCACCTTGGCCTCCCAAAGTGCTGGGATTACAGGCGTGAGCCACTGCACCTAGCCTCTGCCCTGCTTTTTAAACTGTTGAATTTTAGGTGTGAGCCACCGCTACTGGCTTCAGTTAAGTTTCTTGATGTATCTATTTCTTCAGGTACCAGTTCACTCCACAACTCATTCCAACAGAAAGTATGGTACTCATTACTGACTACTGACTCCTGATGACCCTTTTTTTTGGCTTCCAGGCACTCTCCTCCTCTTAAATGTTGATATTCCCCTAGCTTCTGACTTCGGCATCATGTTCTTCTCTTTCCTAATATGTCTTGGGGTGATCTCTTTATTTTTCTGGTTTAAATGTAATCATTTTACTGAATGTGCTGGACTCCATGTGGTGCTGTTGCCTGTTGTCCTTTCAAACCTGCTTGATGGGCTTTCTCTGCCCTGGATGAAATCTCAGAAAGTTGCCAGAACTGCTCTAGTCCCTCTGACACAAGACAGCCTCTTATCAGACATGAAAATGTTCAAGCCATCTAATGTTACCACAATCAAAAACTTCCACTTAAATGAGAGTTTCTCCCCACCTTCTCTCAGCTTAGGGCCCGGAAACCTGTGGTGTAGAATTGTCTGCCGAATATACTGAATATATTCCTTGTAGTAGTGGACATCTGTAGTTTATGTTTCTCTGGCATCTCTTATCTCCTCCCATTTTATTTTAAGAAGCTTCTTCCTTATTAGATGTCTCATTACACGTGACCTGTAGCCACAATGCTGTAAGAGTCAGCCAAGACCTAACCAATCAGAGTAAGTACCTCACTTCCTTCATTACTATGATGATTAGTTGAGAGATGGAGCTGATTAAAGCAACCAGATCTTTGTAGCTAGAACTATCCCTGGGGTTGCTGAACTGGTAGGAGGGATATGAGCCTGGAAACTGGGGGTTATTTTGTTCACCACAGAGACAGACAGAAAAAGTGGCCCTCTACTTCAGCTAAGCTTCTGTTCCCACAATTGCTTAAGACATTTATTTTCCCCTCCCTATTTGATTTCATTTGAGATAGCTTTTACAACTTACACTTGAAAAAGACCTAACTGAAACAGATGATCTATAGGAAACTTGAAAATCTCAAACATGTCCAAAAGGGAATTCTTTTTTCTTCCTCTTCTACTTTCATTGCCTCCATTTCTACCAACTCCTCTATTTTCAAACCAGAAATCTAGCACTCAACTCTTTCCTCCTCCGCATCCCCTGCAAACAACAGATCTCTCAGTCCTGTCTGCTCTCCTTGCTGTCACTAGAGCCCTTCCCTTCCTTTCCATACATGTCCTAGTCCATCCTCACTTTCTCACTCCCTGGCAATAGCTTCCTTTCCTGATTTTTCTTTGCTGACTTTACCTGATCAAATCTGTTCATCCACCAGAACAATCATTCTAAAACACAAGTCTGGTTTACTGTTTTTGTTGTTGTTATTGGTTTGTTTTTTGAGACAGAGTCTTGCTCTGTCACCCAGGCTGGAATACAGTGGCACGATCTCGGCTCACTGCACCCTCCACTTCCCAGGTTCAAGTGATTCTCCTGCCTCAGCCTCCTAAATAGCTGGGATTACAAGCATGCACCACCGTGCCTGGCTAATTTTTGTATTTTTAGTAGAGACAGGGTTTCACCATGTTGGCCAGGCTGGTCTCAAACTCCTGACCTCAGGTGATCCACCCGCCTCAGCCTCTCAAAGTGCTGGGATTATAGGCGGGAGCCATCACACCCAACCTGGTTTACCACTTTCTACTTGGAAATACCTCGATGTGCCAAATGATCTCTAAGATCAAGTCCAGCCCCCTCATTAGTCAACAGAACCTTCCATGAGGGGTACATGTTCTGAGAATCACCTCCAGGCTGTGTCACAGGCTAAATATATAAATTCTTCCATGACCTGGTCTTACTTGCCTCTTTGGTCGCATCTTCCACCCTGTCTTTACAATTTCTGTTAGGCAATACCAATCTGTTTGTCATCGCTTGTAAACACCAATCACCTGGTTATGCTTCCTCTCCCCCATTCCTTTCCTCTACCCCTTTGCACCTCTGCTAAGACGTCGGCTCTTCCAGACAGATGTCCTTAGCTCCCAGTGGGGTCAAATGCTTCTACTGTTGGCTTCCATCATAGCCAGTAAGTAACTTTTCCCATATTCTGTTAAATCCCTTCTTAGATCCATCTTCCTGAGTATAAGCAATGTGAGGGCAGGGACTGTATCTTATTCATCTCTATATCTCTTGTGTCTGGCATTCAATATAGGCTTACTGGACAAAATTACATTTTTAATAATTTTGTTGAACTGAAAATTCACCAATTAGATACATTTGGAGGCATAGATATTCTTGGTAAAATGTAAAATCCATTTTACCTTAAGTTTAACTTAAGTTTCACAGTTCCAAATGAATAAAATTGATCAGTATTACTTTTTTTCTAAAACCTATTGATATGGGTCATTAAATGAAAGGATTCTGAAAGATAATATGTGCACTGGTTGGAGAATTCAATTTTTACAGTCCTAGAGTTAGAATTCCCAAGGTAGATCCTTTGTGTGGACATCATTACAATCAAAAGCAACATAAAAAAATAATAGAATTCCCAAGGTAGAATTTGGATTTTTCTATTCGTAAACTGGATGACTTTAGCAAATTATTTAACCTCTCTAAGCCTGTTTCCTTATTTGTAAGAAGGAAATCATTGTATGTACTTCATAATACTGTTTTAAAGATAAAATAATTGGCTGGGACGGTGGCTCAGGCCTGTAATCCCAGCACTTTGGGAGGCCTAGGCAGGCTGATTGCTTGAGCTTAGGAAATTCGAGACCAGCCTGTGCAACACAGAGAAACCCTGTCTCTACCAAAACTACAAAAACTTAGCTGGGTGTGGTAGTACGCCCTGTAGTCCCAGCTACTTGGGAGGTTGAGGCAGGAAAATTGTTTGAACCCGGGAGGGAGAGGTGGAGGTTGCAGTGAGCAGAGATTGCGCCACTGCACTCCAGCCTGGGTGACAGGGTGGGACTCCATCTCAAAAAAATAAAAAATAGGCTGGGGGTGGTGGCTCACGCCTGTAATCCCAGCACTTTGGGAAGCCGAGGCAGGTGGATTACCTGGGGTCAGGAGTTTGAGACCAACCTGGCCAACATGGTGAAACCCCGTCTCTACTAAAAGTGCAAACAATTAGCCAGGTGTGGTGGTGGGCGCCTGTAATCCCAGCTACTCAGGAGGCTAAAGCAGGAGAATTGCTTGAACCTGGGAGGTGGAGGTTACAGTGACCTGAGATCGTGCCACTGCACCCCATCTTTGGCGACAGAGCAACACTCTGTCTCAAAAAAATTAATTAATTAATTAAGATAAAATAATTCAAGGGATAGGGTTTAGGACCTGCCACTCTGAAATATGACTGTAGGAGACCAGAATATGCCACCCTAAAATAGACTGTGGTTTTTGGGGGTTTTTTTAAGCATATTGATTATTTTGGAGAACTGCAGACACAGAAGCTCTAAAAGGTTACCATTTGGTAAAGGAAATATAAAGTAAATTTTCATTTACAAACACATCTGTACCAGGAAGAGAGCAACTCTGAAATAACTTTTATCACATGAGAGACTTAGCTGTATAACAAGGCAACCGTTGTTCATCACGTTTCCTCCTCTCACCCTCCCATAATTTGTCTCCACTCTCCCCACCAACCGCCAGAAACCTCAGACCCTTTTTGTAGCTCAACATTACGTATAAGCTTCAATCATGTGGGCACTTCTTTAACTCTCATTTTGGCAGGACTCCTGTGTGCAGGTGTGTAATTAAAATGGTTTTCTGACCAGGCGAGGTGGCTCATGCCTGTAATCACAGCACTTTGGGAGGCCGAGGCGGGCAGATCACCTGAGGTCAGGAGTTCGAGACCAGCCTGGTCAACATGGTGAAAACCCTGTCTCTACTAAAAATACAAAAATTAGCTGGGTGTGGTGGCGGACACCTGTAATCCCAGCTACTGAGGGGGCTGAGGCAGGAGAATCTCTTGAATCCGGGAGGTATAGGTTACAGTGATCCCAGATCACACCATTGCACTCTACCCTAGGCGACAAGAGTGAAACTCCATCTCAATAAATAAATAAATACAAATTAAATGGTTTTCTTTCTGTTAATCTGCCTTGTGTCCATTTAATTTGTAGACCAGCCAAATAATCTGAACCTAGGAGGGTAAAATGATGCACTTTTTTACCCCTACACAAGAAATACAAAGGGTGTCTCACAGTGCTTGTGTGGCATATATAAATATTCAATCCAAGTTTGCTTTTATCATTTTCATTAATAAAGGCGGGTCTGGGAAGATGACATATATAGGGAAGGTAGAACAATCATGAGGCCACCTTTGCACACTGGTGGGTAAGGAGAGGCAACATTCCAACCTTAAATTTCTTTGTTTTATTGTATTCTTTATTTATTTTTGAGACAGGGTCTCTCTCTGTCACCCAGGCTGGAGTAGGGTGGCACAATCTTGGCTCACTGCAACCTCCACCTTCCAGGCTGAAGCAATCCTCCCACTGCAGCCTTCTTGGTAGCTGGGACTACAGGCACACACCACCACACCTGGCTAATCATTGCATTTTTAGTAGAGACAAGGTTCTGCCATGTTGCCTAGGCTGGTCTCAAAGTCCGGAGCTCAAACGATCCTCCCATTTTGGCCTCCCAAAGTGCTGGGATCACAAGCATGAGCCACCACACCTGGTCTGTTTGTTTTATTGTGTTTTTAAAATTGACAAATAATAATTGCACATATACGTGGAGTACATAGTGATGTTTTAATGCATATACTGCATAGCGATCAGATCATAGGAATTAGCATATCCATCATCTCAAACATTTATCGTTTTTTGTGTTGAGAACATTTAATATCCTCCTCCTAGCTATCTGAAACTGTTAGCAGTGGAGAATCCATAAGGGTTTGCAGCAACCTCAATTCTTACCTCCTCAAAATAAAGAATTCAGTTGAGGAGCATAAGGTAGAGTGAGAGTCTGAGGTAAGTTTTATTTTATTTTTATTTCATTTTATATTTTGAGACAGTCTCACCCTGTCGCTCAGGCTGGAGTGCAGTGGCGTGATCTCGGCTCACTGCAGTCTCCACCTCCTGGGTTCAAGTGATTCTCATGTCTCAGCCTCCCGCGTAGCTGGAATTACAGGCACTCACCACCACGCCTGGCTAATTTTTGCATTTTTAGTAGTGACGGGGTTTCACCATGTTGGTCAGGCTGGTCTCAAACTTTTGACCTCAAGTGATCCACCCGCCTCAGCCTCCCAAAGGGCTGGGATTAGAGGTGTGAGCTACCGTGCCTGGCCCTTCCTTCTATATATATATTTTTTTTGGCGAGGCAAGTTTTAGACCAGGAGTGAAAGTTTGTTTAAAGGTTTTAGAGCAGGAACAAAAGGAAGTAAAGTACACTTGGAAGAGGACCAAGCAGGCTACTTGAGAGATTCAAGTACATGGTCTGACCTTTGACTAGGGGTTTTTTACATTGACATTCTCTGGGAAGGTTGCATCCTTTCTCCGGATTCTTCCCTTGGGGTGGGCTATCCACATGTACTGCAGCCTGCCAGCACTTGGGAGGGGCCACAGGCACAGTATTTACTGAAATTGTGCACATGCTTCCTTGAGGCATTTTTGCCTTACCAGTCAAGTGTTCCCAGAAGAATGTCATATACCAGTTAAATACTCCCATTTTGCCCCTTAGTGTGCATGCTTGAGCCTATCTGCCCAACTCCTGAGATCTTATCAGGAAGCTACTGATCACCAGTTTCAGGAGGCTGCCTTTCCCTGGCGCTGGCTGCGACCAATTATTAGTTGAGAGAGACAGTTTAACAATGGCCTGACCATCACCTGATGGTTGCCTGACATTCCTGGTGGGGGTGGGGAGCCCTTTCCTGCCCTGCTCTTGTCTGACTACCCACTGTAACAAAACTATATAATATTATTAACTATAGTCACCCTACAATGCTATGGAACAGAGAATGTATTCCTCCTATCCAGCTGTAATTTTGTATCTTTTAACAGATCTCTCCCTCCTTTCCTCCTACCCTTCCCAGTCTGTAGTATCCTCTGTTCTACTTTCTACTTCTGCAATCAATTTTTTTAGCTTCCACATATATATGAGTAAGAACATGCATTGTTTAACATTCTGTTCCTGGCTTATTTCACTTAACATAATGTCCTTCAGTTCTATCCATGTTGCCATGAATGACAGGATTTCATCCTTTTTATGGCTGAATAGTATTCTGTGGCATATAGTACTGTATTTTCTTTATCCAGTCGTCTGTTGTTGGACACCTAGCTTGATTCCCTATCTGGGCTCTGGTGAATAGTGCTGCAATAAACATGGGGGTGCAGATGTCTCTTTGCTGAAATGACTTCCTTTCTTTTGGATAAATTCCCAGTAGAGGGATTGCTGGATCATATGTTAGTTCTATTTTTGTTTTTTTGAGGGACTTCCATCCTGTTCTCCATAGTGGTTGTATTAGTTTGTATTCCCACCAACAGTGTATAAAAGTTCCCCTTTCTCTGCATTTTTACTAGTGTTTGTTACTTTTTGTCTTTGATAGCCATTGTAACTGTGGTGAGTTGTTACTTCATTGTGGTTTTGATTTGCATTTCCCTGATGATTAATGATGCTGAGCATTTTTTAATATATGTGTTGGCCATTTCTTCTTTTGTGAAATGTTTAGATCATTTGCTCATTTAAAAAATCAGATTGTTTGGGGTTTTTTTGCTGTCGAGATGTTTCCATTTCTGCTGGGCATGGTAACTCACACCTATAATCCCAGCACTTTGGGAGGCTGAGACAGGAGAATTGCTTGTGTCAAGGAGTTGAAGATCAGCCTGGGCAACATAGTAAGACTCATCTCTACAAAAAAAAAAAAAAAAAAAAAAAAAAAACTAGCTTTGCCCAGTGGCAGTATCGTAGCCAATGAGGTTTATCCGAGGCGCGATTATTGCTAATTGAAAACTTTTGGCCGGGCGTGGTGGCTCAAGCCTGTAATCCCAGCACTTTGGGAGGCCGAGACAGGTGGATCACGAGGTCAGGAGATCGAGACCATCCTGGTCTACAGGGTGAAACCCCGTCTCTACTAAAAATACAAAAAACTAGCCGGGCGAGATGGCAGGCGCCTGAGGCAGGAGAATGGCGTGAACCCGGGAGGCGGAGCTTGTAGTGAGCCGAGATCGCGCCACTGCACTCCAGCCTGGGCGACAGAGTGAGACTCCGTCTCAAAAAAAAAAAATTAGCCAGGTGCAGCAGCGTGCACCTGTAGTCTCAGCTACTCAAGAGGCTGAGGTGGGAGGATTGCTTGACCCTGGGAGGTCGGGGTGGTGAGCCGTGATCGTGCCACCACACTCCAGCTTGGATGACAGAGTGAGACACTGTCTCAAAAAATAAAATTAAATTAAGTTAAAAAATTTGTTTCTTGTATATTCTAGATATTAATCCCCAGTCAATGATTAGTTTGCAAATATTTTCTTCCATTTTGTAGGTGGTCTTTTAACTCTGTTGATTGCTTTCTTTGCTGTGCAGAAGCTTTGTGGTTTATATAATCCCATTTGTTTATTTTTGCTTTTGTTACCTGTGCTTTTGAGGTCTTATTCCCAGACCAATTTCTGGGAATTCCCAGACCTTTTCCCAGACCAATGTTCTGAAGCAGTTCCACTATGTCTTCTTCTAGTAGTTTTATGATATTGAATCTTACATTTTGGTCTTTGATCCATTTTGAGTTAATTTTATAGGGTGAAAGGTGGGGATCTAATATCATAATTTCATTCATGTATTTTTTTTTTTTTTCTTTTTGAGACAGGGTCTCACTCTGTTGCCCAGGCTGGAGTGCAGCAGCACAGTCATGGCTCACTGCAGCCTCAACTTCCTGGGCCCAAGCCATCCTCCCACCTCAGGTTCTCAAGAAGCTGAGACTACAGACATGTGCCACCATGCCTGGGTGATTTTTTATTTTTGTGGTGACAGGGTCTCTCTGCGTTGCCCAGCCTGGTCTCAAACTCTTGGGCTCAACTGATCCTCTTGCCTCACCCTTTCAAAGTGCTGGGATTACAGGTGTGAGCCACTGTGCCCAGCCTAGTTTCACTTTTTTGCATGTGGATATCCAGTTTCCCCAGCACCATTTACTGAAGAGACTGGCCTTTCCTTGGTGAGTATTCTTGGCACCTTTGTCAATAATAAGTTGGTTGTAGGTGTGTGGATTAATTTCTGGGTTCTCTATTCTGTTCTATTGGTCTGTGTGTCTGTTTTTATGCCAGTACCATGCTGTTTTCGTTACTACAACTTTGTAGTATATTTTGAGGTCTGGTAGTATGGACACTTCTAGCTTTGTTCTTTTTGCTCAAGATTCCCTTGGGGTCTTTTGTGGTTCCATACAAATTTTAGAGCTTTTCCCCGTATTTCTGTGAAGAATGCCTGTTGGGATTTTGATAGGGATTGCACTGACAATGAAGATTGCTTTGAGTAGTATGGTCATTTCAATAATATTAATTCTTCTGATCCATGAGCATGGGATGTCTCTCAATTTGTTTGTATACTCTTCAGTTTCTTCTGTTTGTGTTTTTTAGTTTTCCTTGTAGAGGCCTCTCACTCATTGGTTAAATTTATTCCCAGGTATTTTATTTTATTTTTTGTAGCTACTGTAAATGGGATTGCTTTCTTGACTTCCTTTTCAGCTAGTTGATTGTTCATGTATAGAAACACTACTGATTTTTGTATATTTATTTTGTGTCCTATAACTTTAATTTACCAGTTCTAAGAGTTTTTTGGTAGAGTCTTTAGGTTTTATTGATATATAAGATCATGTCATCTGCAAACAGGGACAATTTGACTTGCTCTTTTCCAATTTGGATGCCTTTTATTTATTTCTCTTGCCTAACTGCTCTGGCTCCAACCTTGAAATTTTGTCTATAGCAAGCTCTGTTCAAAGTGTCTCAGTCCATTTGAGCTTTTATAACAAAATACCATCAACTAGGCAGCCTATAAACAACAGAAACTTATTTCTCACAGTTCTGGAGGTTGGGAAATCTAAGATCAAGGCACTGGAAGGTTCAGTGTCTAATGAGGGCTCACTTACTGGTTCATGGACAGCTGTCTTTCCGCTGTGCCTCACACAGTGGGCATTATGAGGGTCTTTATGGGGTCTTTTTTTTTTTTTTTTGAAATGGAGTTTCCCTCTTATTGCCCAGACTAGAGTGCAGTGGCACGATTTCAGCTCACTGCAACCTCTGCCTCCTGGGTTCAAGCGATTTTTCTGCCTCAGCCTCCGGAGTAGCTGGGATTACAGGCACGCGCCACCACACATGGCTAATTTTGTATTTTTAGTAGAGATGTGGTTTGTCCATGTTAGTCAGGCTGGTCTTGAACTCCTGACCTCAGGTGATCACCCACCTTGGCCTCTCAAAGTGCTGGGATTACAGGCGTGAGCCACCATGCCTGGCCTGCCCAGACTCTTCTATGTTCATAAGTGATATGAAATTTGAGAATATTGGCAGAGGTATTTCTCAGTCACTGTCATATACTCTATTCCTTATCTCCAGTCAACATTGCACCTGCTTACTGGACAGAGAGCACTGAGTAATGAGGAAGGAAAATTAGATATCGCTTCTTGTCAATGTGGTGCTATGCAATTCACAAAGATCCTTCACATCCATGATCTTTTTTAGACCCCACCATAAACCATGTGTTGGAAATTTTGTTCTCACTTTACAAATATGGAAGCTAAAGTTTAAAGAAGTTAAATGACCAACTCATTTGGTGTGATATTTCCATCACATCAAAAAGAAAGCATTAAAATAGTTCTACAGTGGTGAGTAAATTGCTGTTGATCTCAGACTCCCAAAGAACCTCCTATCCATAGCCTCTCAACTACCCCTAAAACCTGGAATTCCCCATGATCTAACTAAAGATACCCAGCCCACTCAGCAGAGACTTTTCAGGACCCCACAGAGGTAATAAGAAGCCTTGTTCTGAATGTTTGGTACCTGCACCACACCTGTTGTTAAACAAGTTTAGTATCACTCCTGGGAAGGATCGAGATGAGCACTCAGCTCTTCTGGTTCCTAATTCAGGGTTTTTCCACACAGCATCTTGATTTTCAGGAAGACCAGAAAACAAACAACCGAACAAGAAGAGAACAAGTGTTACAAAATTATGTCTCAAAAAAAAAAAAAAAAAAAAAAAGAAAGAAAAAAAAAAGAAAAGAAAATTTTAGAAGGGCAAGATACTGAGCTGGTATCTATCTTCATCTCTTCATGAAAAGTTGTTTTTTTCCCCCCTATAATCCGGCTTTTTTTGTTTGTTTTTTGTTTTGAGATGGAGTCTCACTCTGTCACCCAGCCTGGAGTGCAGTGGCACCATCTTTGCTCACTGCAACCTCTGCCTCCTGGGTTCAAGCCATTCTCCTGTCTCAGCCTCTCGAGTAGCTGGGATTACAAGTGCTCTCACCATGCTTGGCTAATTTTTTGTATTTTTAGTAGAGATGGGGTTTCAGTGTGTTGCCCAGGCTGGTCTCGAACTCCTGACTTCAAGTGATCTGCCTGCCTCAGCCTCCCAAAGTGCTGGGATTACAGATGTGAGCCACCATGCCTAGCCTAAAATCCAGCTTCTGTACAAGGGAAAAGAGATTTTTTTTTTTTTTTTTTTTTTTTTGAGAAAGAGTCTCCCTCTGTCACTCAGACTGGAGTGCAGTGGCATGATCTTGGCTCACTGCAACCTCTGCCTCCCGGGTTCAAACTATCCTCCTGCCTTAGCCACCCAAGTAACTGGGATTACAGGCATGTGCCACCACGTCTGGCTAATTTTTGTATTTTTAGCAAAGACAGGGTTTCACCATGTTGGCCAGGCTGGTCTCGAACTCCTGACCTCAGGTGATCTGCCCCCCTCAGCCTCCCAAAGTGCTGAGATTACAGGTGTGAGCCACCAAGTCCTGCCTTATCTTGAGGTTTATATACCTCTGCTGCTGATCTGATGGATAAACTTTCTTTGGGGGATTGGGGGACAGGGCCTCACTCTCACCTAGGCTGGAGCATAGTAGCATGATCACAGTTCACTGCAGCCTTGACGCCCTTGGCTCAAGTGATCCTCTCAGCTCAGCCTCCCAGGTAGTAGGCATGCACCACCATGCCCAGCTAATTTTTTTGTAGAGATGGGGTCTCGCTATATTGCCCAGGCTAGTCTCAAATTCCTGGGCACAAGTGATCCTCCTGCCTCACCATCCCAAAATGCTGGGATTATAGGCATGAGCCACCATGCCTGACCCTGATGGATGAACTTCTAAGGGTCTGGTAACTTCCTGAAATACAAATTTTCATGGGTATATGTATTTGTTTGTGCAGTGGGTCCATGGCTTTCATTTGATTTTTAATGAGATCCATATCAAAAATAAAAAATAAAAAGAAACCACAGTCTTTTCAAGTAATGGCTTGCTATGAACATGTTTGGTAAGAGGTCTAGGTGAGAAATAAGCAGGGAATATCAAGGGCTGCAGACATGGATAAAAGAACTCTTGCTAGAGAAGGGTAAAAATGGGGGAATAAAGTAAAACTTTTCCTGGTAGACAATTTTCTTCGCAAACTATATAGGTATATAAATCAACTGTTTTCGACATGTAGAAGAAGTTACACTCAAAATAAGTCACATGTACAAACCATTGTTATTTTGTTCATTTTCTTTGTCCTTTATTAGAAGACTTAAATGAAATGACTGGTTGGGATTTAAAATTATTTTTAAAAATACTCTTTTGCTTTATAGATATGCATTTGTTATCACTCTGAATTATGAATATAGAATTTTTGCTACTTTATGAAATCCCATCTATATTTTGACTGGATTGCATTAGCATTTTAAAATTGTTAACCAAACCCCCTCCACTTCCCAGTATTTCTACATAAATTGCAATGAAGCCAAGTTCATTCCTTAATATATTTACAAAAGTGACTTTTAAATTCAAAACAGTATGTAATTCCCATTGCATTTTATGTTAGACTTTTTAACATGGTATTTTAGACAAATCATGTACAATTTTGATTCTCTCTAATAGACACATAGAATTTGAAATGTGGAAGAAATCATAAAGATTATGCAGTCTGACTTGCTCATTTTATTGATGAGGAAAGAAACCCAGAAAGATTAGAAGCTTTACCCAAGCTTGTTAATGACAGAGCTAAGAAAAGAATACAAGCCTTGGGTTCTTAGTTTGGTGCCTTTCCCAAAATCCAGTAACAAACTGTTGGTGACTGAACTGTCTCCATTTCTCTGCTGAGATCAGCCCCTAGGAGACTAAGAACAAACTACTAGGTGGAGGCATAGACTCAAGCAAGGACTTGTCAGTTCTGCCTTTTCATGCTTCAACAAACAAATGTTCACAGGACTGTTTCTGACTTTCCAGTTTAATAAATCACTAGAACAAAAGCATTCATCAATCACATTACATTATTCATTGTAGCATTTACCCAGTAGTCCCTTTATAGGTCCTTTAATGTCACTATTTAGTTTCCCATATTCCCTTTTCTTTACTAGCAGAAAGTCCAGATGCTAATGTAGACCTGTCTCAGGCTCTCTCTTTACCTTGGAAGGGAAGATCTCAGGCACATACACAGCTCAGGGATGTCCAGTTTTTTGTTTTTTTTTTTTCTTCCAGGGAAGTGGAGATGCAGGTAGTTTGTGAGATGAGGGAGAATCTCCTCCTTGTAAACTGATGGTCATTTCTAATTGCTGTGGAAATGAAAAAGTGAACATCATTATCAAATCTAACAAAAATAACAATTCCTTAATATCTTCTAATATCTACCCTATATTTAATTTTCTCCAGGTATAATATATATATATATATAAAATATAACTGTAAAAAAAATCCTTTTTAAGTTTGTTTGAATCTAGATCCAAACAATGTTAACATATGCATTTGTTCAATATATCTCTTATGTGGCCAAGCATGGCCTGTAATCCCGGCACTTTGGAAGGCCAAGGCAGGTGGATCACTTGAGGCCAGGAGTTCCAGACCAGACGAAACCCCGTCTCTACTAAAAATACAAATATATATATATATATAAATAATTATATATATATAAATAATTGTATATATAAATAATTATATATATATATATATATATAATCACATATGATGTTATTGAGAAGATCCACTAAGGATATGGGAAACTTTAACTTCATTATTGCTGAACTGTGAACTGTTTTCCAAAGTGATTGCACCAGTGTCACTCCTATAGAGTTTATGAGAGCTCCACTTCCTCTCACTTTTGGTATTGTCAGATTTTTTTTTTTTGAGACAACAGGGTCTTGCTCTGTCACCTACACTGGAGTGCACTGGCACTATCCTGTCAGACATTTTAACTTTTGCCTATCTGATAGTAATGATAGTAACGCTTGCTCTGTAAGAGATATGAGCCTAGTCTTCAAACATTGCATAATAGTGTTTTAGATATTAACATTATATGCTCACTGGAGATAATTATATACCCCCCACACCATCTGTAAGTCACTATTTTGGCTCCTATGTCAGGATCTTTTTTATTAAATATTAACAAAAGAATGGCCAGGCGCAGTGGTTCACACCTGTAATCCCAGCACTTTGGGAGGCTGAGGCGGGTGGATTACGAGGTCAGGAGTTCAAGACCAGCCTGGCCAACATGGTGAAACCTCATCTCTACTAAAGATACAAACAATTACAAAAAATCAGCTGGGTGTGGCGGTGTATACCTGTAATCCCACCTACTTGGGAGGCTGAGAGAGGAGAATCACTTGAACCTGGGAGGCGGAGGTTGCAGTGAGCCAAGATCGCGCCATTGCACTCCAGCCTGGGTGACAGAGTGAGACTCTGTCTCAAAAAAAAAAAAAGAAGACAGGTTATTATATGCTATTTAGTATTACCTAGAAAGGATATTACTGGCATTGACCTTTCTTTCTTGTGACATATGAAACCCAAGGGACCAGATACTGGTTCCACTGTGATGAGTGTCAGAATTCTTGTAACCTCTTTTTTCCTCATTAGTATCTGTCATGGAAGGTTGTTGGCGCTCACAATGTCATAATGCTTTGTTTGTAGGGTCATCCGACCCTACTTTTTCCATAGGAACAATCAGCTTTTAGGCAAAGTGAACCCTGGACAGTAAAACCTGATCTTCTGAGGTCATAGAAACAAAGACATCTCAAAGAAAATATACTGGAAACTTCTTTAAGTTTTCCTCTTTCATTGGGATACGTGAGTTTCCTCACTGTTGTAATGTTGATGACACAACAGGACTAACACCGGATATGCTTCTGGTTGATTCAGGTTTACCCAGAGCATCCAAACATCCCTCAAGGACACAGTCATTTTGCACAACAAAGGGAAACTCCGCTCATTTCTGGCATTAGGGTGGACATCTGAGAGAGGGGAGGGTATACCACCATAACTTCTCTAGTGATGAGTAGTGTTTAATATTATGCCATAGACTAACTGGCGTATTTTAAAGATCTTTTTCCTTTTTGAACACATTTCAGATTAGAGAAGTTCCAGAGAACGTAATCTATTTTAAGAGTGTGAAAGAGTGATATTCTACATTGCTTTTATATCTTAAAGAAATTTCTAAAAAGAAAGCCGAGTCAATAAAATGACAGATTTTAAGCCTTCATTCTGGTAACATAAAAGCCTTCTACTCATTGTGTCTGCCACCTTAATTTTTAAAGATAGAGCATGAGGTGCAAGCTTTTGGCTTCCATTTTCCTCTTATAAACCAATGACATCTTCAGTTCCAGAATAGCTTTTTAAAAACGTGACTTCTGATAAATGTTGGCAGAACTGGTGCATTCCTAAAATAAATTACGTATGCTCAGCTTTCCCTACCCAAGTTCATCCCTAAATGACCACAAAACTGCCCACCACGAAATAGGCTTAAGAGAAGTCTGGACATAATGGTCTAAGTGTATATAACACGACATTGGTATATTTTAAAAAATTCATGCCTAGGGTCAATTCTGATAATCAAATTTAGACTGCCGCAACAACCGTAACTATTGTTGATACATGCGAAGTTTAAGACTGAAGGGCTGGGGTAAGGGGCAGAAACTGCACACAACAAACTTCCAAATTTTCTCTCCCCTTTCAGGCAAGTTTCAGCTCCACAAATCTAAATACCCTCGCCTTTAAAATATCAGTGTCGTTTTGCTCTTAAATCCTCATCCCGTTGTACAAGGAAACCTATGTCTCTCTTCCCCAGATTAAGAATACAAGAAGCTTTCCAGGTCTACAGAGACCAGAAGGCAGCTGCGCGGGAAATTTTATGGGGCCCCAAGGCTCTCAGTGGGCTTGACGGTATGGAAAACACATCCCAAGAGAAAAATCTGTGAATCGCACAGCTGTGGTTGGAAAAACAAAATGAAACAGACGAAAAACTGAGCTGATCCGGACGGTATCAGGATTATGCGGTACACAAGAAGAAAACAACCGTAGCCGGGTCAAAACTCCTCAGTAACCAGAGTAAACGGAAGCCCCAGGCGGGAGCGGCTAGCCGGACTGAAACCGAAGGTACTCGGAGCGCCATTTACCGCGTCCTCGCCCCGCCCCCTAGCCCCTCCTCCCGTCCGCCCTGCGCGCCAGCCAATCCCCTCGCGCCATCCCCTTCCCATCGTAGGCTCCGCCTCCGCGCCCGGGATGTTGAGCCCCCGTTGCGTGACGCGAGCACGGCAGCTCCTCCCCCTGCGTCTCTGGCCTCGCCGGTCTTGGGGGGATGGTTCCATCATGGCGTCAATGCAGGTGAGAGGAGTTTGCTGCATCTGGGCGGGCCAGGGAGCCGCCGAAAGAGTGCCAGCGTTCGGGCGGGGGTGGCGTCCGCGATTCGGGGACACCCGGGCGGGTTCGGGATCCGCCTGGGTGGCTTGTTTTCCTTCAGCTCGGGGCGTCGGGGGAGGGGTAAGAGGCGGCGAGAGGCGTTGGGGGGTGGGGGGTGCGGTATCCGTCGGTCGAAGCGGACACCAGCCGGCCGGGAAGTTGGGTGATAAAGGAGGCTTGGGGGAGAAAGGGCGAAGTCTGGTGTTGGCAGCCTCAGAATTGGTTCCCCGCACACACACACACGGCCGCTGCCAGTCTGCTGCCCGCCAGTCCCAGGGTTGCCTTTACCCCCGCTGTCCCTGGCCCGACGGAAACAGCTGCGCCCGCGGTTGTTGCCGGGGCAGGGGCGGCGAGGGGCTGAGTGTGGGGGAGCCGAGAAGGCGTCTCCGGAGAAGGCAGCTGGCTGCGGACGGCGCTTAGCGGCCTCTGCTCCGGCCTCCCACGCCGGGCCCCCCAGACTGCTTGGCCCCATCTCTCTCTTCTTCCCTTTGACTCAATCCTGTGCCCGTGGGTATCTTCTCTTCCCGTCAGCCTCGGCATTCTCGCGGACATCCCTTCAGCAGTCCAGTGTCTCCTTCCTCTCGAAGCTGCCCCAAGTCCACCGCCTGATGGGCGATCTCCCGAGAGCCAAGTCCTCAGCCCCCTTAAACCTTTCCGGATAGCTTGCCCTCTATTTTGTTTCCCCCTACAAGGCCCCACCCTTGCAGTCGCGGTAAGGCTATACATCTCTTTGCCCTTATTCGCAGACCTTTAGTGGAACCTTAGTTTGGTAGGAGGCGTTTGTTAACCTGTGCCATATCCACCCGACTTAGCAAGGCGTGGTTTTCTGGCTTTCCAACTTAATTTACTCCTTTTTCCCGAATTCAGGGAGTTGTGGGTTTTTTGTTTTTTTGTTTTCAGGCAAAGATGGCAACCACAACTGTAGTTTTGTAGAGATTGGCTGCGTTATCTATAGCCTGCGTTTAATTCATAGGTGAAGACTAGCGGTATCAAAGACATTGGAAGAGAAAGTAGAACGCTCAATAGGAGTGTCAGCTGAATACTCTTTAGCGTTTTAATAATATCCCCTTGGGTAAAGAGACCATGTTTTCTTAGAAGTGTTTTTTGCTTTTGTTTCTGGAAGAAGCAAGTCTCTGTTCCTCCTCCATTTTTTTTTCTTTTCTCTGCTAAAAGTGTTTTTCTTCCCTTTTCTGCAACTTCTTCCTCTTTTGTACAAATATATCTTTGCTTCACATTTACTCCTGTGCTTTTATGTTATTTCAACCTGTTTTCCTTACAATATTCTCTTTACCTTTGCTTCTCCCTCTGGACTTGCCTGCAGAACAGAAAAGTTTTATGTAACATTTCTAGTTGAAGAGATGTCACGAATGGTGCAGGGAAAAAAACAGGAACAATTTCAGGAAACATTATACTTTACACTAGTCTCCCCAGAGACGTTAGAGAAGTTTCGTCATTTGAGGCCAAAAAAAGGAACTGTGGAATGCTAGTTGAACAGTAGATGCAATAGGCTACATGACCACTTAAAGATTTTTATCTGTGTTAAGATTAAAACATTTTTTATGACAAGTTTAAGATTATTATCTGTATTAAGATTAAAACATTATTTGAGGATAAAAATTAAGATTAAAATCCACAACACTGGTGATAATATTTGACAAGAGAACGTAGTGTGCCATCTGATTAGATTTAGTATCTGGAAAAGGCAGATTTGTTTGTAAGAGAGAGGTTGGTAATGTTGAACTTTACATGGTGTCTTTTTTTTTTTTTTTTTGACTCGGAGTTTCGCTCTTGTTGTCCAGGCTGGAGTGCAATAGGGCGAACTCGGCTCACCGCAGCCTCCGCCTCCCGGGTTCAAGTGATTCTCCCTCAGCCTCCCGAGTGGCTGGGATTACAGGCATGCGCCATCACGCCCAGCTAATTTTGTATTTTTAGTAGAGACGGGGGTTTCTCCATGTTGGTCAGGCTGGACTTGAACTCCTGACCTCAGGTGATCCACCCACTTCGGCCTCCCAAAGTGCTGGGATTACAGGTGTGAGCCACTGTGCCCGGCCTACATGATGTCTTACGCAATGGAAACAAATTCTTGATTGATAGTGCAATAGTGCATTTTTCTGTGCCCTAAGTATTACCTCAGACTGTCTTATCACTCTTTTAAGTTTTTCCTTCACCTTGTTCCCTCTAGATCTTATCACTCTCTATTCTTCTGTGTTTTCTGGTTAGAGGAATGGAAAACAGATGCTTAACTCTTTTTATTAAAATAAAAAGTCTTTTCCTTTTGTTTGTATTTTAAAATATCTAGTGCAGATTTTCTGGTAGTATCTTTAAGAATATTTAAATATATGTAAGTCAAGCTTTTTGAAAGACAACCCTACTTTCTGTGTGGTTATTCTGTATCTTTGTTGTACAGAATTTATATCCTATCTTAATGGCAACATCTGGCTCTTTTAAGACAACTAGATTATATATAAATCTTCAATCAAATTATCAAATTTGTTTATTCACTGAACCAGTTACCTTTTGGGGGCCCTCTGTGTGTCAGACACTTATCTAGGTGCCACGGTTATAGCAATGAACAAAAGTGAACAAGATTTTTGCCCTCATGGATTTAATAATAAATAGTCTGGTAAGAAGAGACAGATAATAACAACATATTTAAGTTAATTGTTTTTTGTGTTGAGATGGAGTCTTGCTGTGTCGCCCATTCTGGAGTGTAGTGGTGCGATCACGGCTCACTGCAACCTCCGCTCCCAGGGTTCTAGCAATTCTCCTACTCAGCCTCCTGAGTAGCTGGGCTTACGGGTGCTGGCCACCACGACCAGGTAATTTTTTTGTGTGTTTCGTAGAGACTGGGTTTCGCTTTGTTGGCCAGGCTGGTCTTGAACTCCTGATTTCAGGTGATCCACTCGCTTCGGCCACCCAAAGTGCTAGGATTACAAGTGTGAGCCACTGCACCTGGCCAAGTGTGTTATTATATTAGAAGGTGATAGTGCAGTGGAGAAAAAACATGGAAGGCTAGGAAATTGATCATTTGGGGATTTCGATTAGGAAGAAATAAACTGTAACATGGCATGACCATGTCCTTACTCAAAAAGCTTTTAGTAGATTTCTTTGTCTTACCCACACCAGGATGTTGCTGCTGCTGAAGGAGTTACTTAAACTGTAAGAGGAACTGTATTTTTTTTAATGCCATATTATATACATGTAACATGGGATTTCATTACTTGATAAAAATTAAATAGTCTTTAGGATCAATGCAGTAAAACAAGTAAGACTTTGAATTTCTTATTGGAGAGTATGTATTTAAAGTTGAGCTAGTAACTGCTTTAATGTATTCTGTCAGTGCATCTCAACCATCTTTTAGGTTCTGTCCATATAGAAAGTAAGTTTCGAATAGTACACTAAAGTAGATGATGAGATTGGGAGGCTAGAAGCACCTGGCAGGCAGCTCCTCATGAAACTCCTGGGATGGGAGATCAATATCCTGGCACACCTGTAAATGCTGGAGACGCTCTGCTCCCTGAAATTGCTAGAGTTCTGCCATATACAATTCAAGATAATGGTTTTCAGACTTACGTGATCCCTTTGAGACATTCTTTACTCGTTTTCTTTTTTCTTTTCCTTCCTATTGTTTCTTCCTAGAAAAAAGTAATGTATCACTAAGTAAGATTACAGTTAAATTACATTTTAAGAAACCTTTTCTTTTTTGGAGACAGGGTCTCACTGTGTCACCCAGACTGGCGTGCAGTGGCGCAGTCTTGGCGTGCTGCAATTTCAACCTCCCTGGGCTCAAGTGATCCTTCCATCTCAGCCTCCTGAGTAGCTGTGACTACGGGTTTTTGTATTTTGTAGAGACAGGTTTCACCGTGTTGCCCAGGCTGGTCTGGAACTCCTGGGCTCAAGCAGTCACCTGCCTTGGCCTCCCCAAATCCTGGGATTACAGGTGTGAGCCAATGTGCCCAGCCTTAAGAAATCATTATTAAGAGAATGTTGTATTTGTGGTGATACCTAAAATTGACAGGAGTTAAACAGATCTACATTTAATTTTGGTAATTCTAAAAATCTTTTTTTTTTTTTGTGAGACGGAGTCTCACTCTGTCGCCCAGGCTGGAGTGCAGTGGCAGGATCTCGGCTCACTGCAAGCTCCGCCTCCCGGATTCACCACATTCTCCTGCCTCAGCCTCCCGAGCAGCAGCTGAGACTACAGGCGCCCGCCTTTTTTGTATTTTTAGTAGAGACAGGGTTTCACTGTGTTCGCCAGGATGGTCTCGATCTGCTGACCTTGTGATCTACCATCTCGGCCTCCCAAAGTGCTGGGATTACAGGCGTGAGCCACCGCGCCCTAAAAATCTTAAAATATTACGTGGAAAGTTTCTTGTAGCAAATTTTTAGTTTTAGCATTTTAGGGACTCTGATTATTTGGTAGAAACTTTTATTTCCAAACTACAGAAGCATTATTTTATTGAAGTGAATTTTTACGTGATTCTAAACATTTTTGAAAGTGTAGCAGTATTGAGGTATTCTTTTCTCAGGTGAATCCTTAAATTGTATTTTTTTTGTTGTTGTTAAATGCTTTTTTTTTTAATTTTATAACCTTTTTTTCTTTCCTGTGGATTAATGTTATGAAATACTTGACCTCCTGGATATAATTTCTGATTTTAGAATTTAACTGCTTCAGACTTCTCCTGAGTTAGCAATTTTAACGTATACCCTGTATACTTTTCTAATCTGACATTCTAGAATTTTTTTTTTTTTTTTGAGACAGAGTCTCGCCCTGTCGTCCATGCTGGAGTGCAGTGGCGCGATCTGGGCTCACTACAAGCTTCGCCTCCCGGGTTCTCCCGCCTTAAGGCCATTCTCCCGCCTTAGCCTCCCGAGTAGTGGGACCACAGGTGCGCGCCACCACCCCTGGCCGATTTGTGTGTGTGTGTGTGTGTATTTTTTTTTAATAGAAATGGAGTTTCACCGTGTTAGCCAGGATGGTCTCGATCTCCTGACCTCATCTGCCTTTCTTGGCCTCCCAAAGTGCTGGGATTACAGGAGTGAGCCACCGTGCCCAGCCAGAATTGTTAATTTTAGATACAGCCTCCTGTTATGTTGTGTCTTAAGATCTTAGAAAGTCAGTGCATAGTAGTTGATGTTTGTCAACTCTAAAAACAGTAATATAATTGAGAGAAATGGTCAGTTGAATTACCCTTGTGAATTTTCTGCCTTTACTTCCTCTCTTACCTAACTGGGTCTTAGACTATTAACTGTCAATTTGGCGGGATGGAAGGAGGTTGAGATTTAATAACAGGAGATAAAGTATGAATGTGTGCTTATTTTCAGACTTAGAAATAATGCATTATTTTGGATTATTCACAACTTTAAAAATTTTTTCTCTCTGAAACAGGGTCTCACTCTGTCACCCAGGCTGGAGTACAGTGACACGGTCTTGGCTTACTGGACCCTTGTCCTCCCAGGCTCAGGTGATCCTCCCACTTCAGACGCCCAAGCAGCTGGGACTATAGACACGCCACCATGCCTGGCTAATTTTTGTATTTTTTGTAGAGATGGGTTTTTGCCCTGTTGCTCAAGTTGGCCTTCAACTCCGGGACTCAGCCATCTGTCCATCTTGGCCTCCTAAAGTGCTGGGATTATTACAGGATGAGCCATTGCCCCCAGCCCACAGCTCTTTACTCATATAATTGGTTATAGTGATTTGGAGAGATGGAATATGGACCCTTAAGACATTACTGTTACAGAATTCATGTTGCCTTGACGATACCATATCTGTTTAATGATGTCATTATGAAAGGGTTACAACATAATGAAAAGTTAGAAAATGGGCTGGGCATGGTAGCTCAAGCCTGTAATCCCAGCACTTTGGGAGGCTGAGTTGGGCAGATCACCTGAGATCAGGAGATTGAGACCAGCCTGGCCAACATGGTGAAACCTAGTCTCTACTAAAAATACAAAAACAATTAGCCAGGCGTGGTAGAGCACATCTGTAATCCCAGCTATTTGGAGGCTGAGGCAGGAGAATCCCTTGAGCCCAGGAGGTGGAGACGCCTGGCAGTGAGCCGAGATCATGACACTGCACTCCAGCCTGGATGACAAAGTGAGACTCTGGCTCAAAAAAAAAAAAAGGAAAAAGGATTATCTTTGAACAGTAAAAATTTACCATTATAATTTTACTCAGTACACAAGTATACACATGAGAAGATCTTTTTAAAATCTGATATATAAAGTAACCTTGTATTATAAACTCAGGAATATTTCTTCTTATTTTCTTAGCTATAAAAACTATAAATGGTTTAGTAAATGCTTAATTCTTGACTGAAAAGTTACATAATTACACCAATGATTTCTCTGTGATGCCAAACTGTGTTCATTGCTTACATCTTCACAGCATCAACAGATTTTAGAGCTTAGTTTCTAATCCTAGCTTCACTACTCAGTTACTACGTAATTTTGAGTAAGTCACTTTCCAAATAAGTACGTACTTATCAGAAGTTACTGCTACGTCTCTATTAGAATGAAATTAGGTTAGTTGACTTTCTCTTTTATAAAGAATATGAAGATACTGTGAAGAACATTAAACTTACGGCAAACACACGCAGCAGGAAAATAAGCCACTTTTTTGGTGCATTATATAAATATGAATTTTAAATTATTCCTTTATAGGTACTGAAGCTTACTATCATAGAATTGCTTAATAGACTGACCTAAAATAGAATTAAACTAATGCAGAATTTGCTATTTAGGAATGCTTTTTGAAGTGTTAAGTAATGGACAAATATTTACTGTAGTCACTAAGTGCACATTGAAGAGATAGAGGGAAAGTATTTTTTCCTGCCTTCATGAAGCAGGAAATCTAAAGCAGAAAGTAATGTCAGATTATCCTTGAAGGCTGGCCACCATGCCTGGCCTTCAAAGATAATCTTCATTATCAAGGAGAATTTTTAAGGTGGGGTGATTCCAGCTTGGGACAAAAATTAGCTGGCTGTGTTGGCACATGCCTGTGGTCCCAGCTACTTGGGGAGCTGAGGTGGGAGGATCACCTGAGCTCAGGGAGTTTGAGGCTGCAGCGAGCCAGGATTGTGCCACTGTACTCCAGCGTGGGTGACAGAGCGAGACCCTGTCTCAAAAAATTTATATAAAAATAATAAGGTACCACTGCACTCCAGCCTGGGCGACAGAGTGAGACCCTGTCTCAAAAAATATATATAAAAATAAAATATAAAGTGGGATGATCTGGGATCTCTCTGAAAATATAGTTCTCCCTAGTATTTACCTAAATTGAGCATTTGTTAGATGAATTTTATTCCATCTTTATGTCATTGCTGTCTGCTTCATTATGAGTAGTATCTGCAAAATACTTGTTCATGTTTGTCAGGTATTAAAATGTCCTCATTTGAAAGCCTTTATTTGTGAATGTAGTTCTTGGATCACCAAGAAACAGTGCATGGTTTTGAGGTGTTTTATTCTAAGAAAAGACTCTATCTTCATTTAGCAGCTTTGGTAAAACTTCATTAGAGATAACGCAGGCTCTATAATCAAAAGACCCAGATTCAAGTCCTGTTTCACTACTTTTTAAAAAGCTATATTGCACAAAAATCAGTATGGAGTGTAGTGGGTTAGACAAAAACAGATTAGCAGATAGGTAAACATATAAAACTGTGTTTTTTATTTACCTTACCCAAACTTGTTTTCTATAGTATTTCCCATGTTGGTATATGGGCAACCTCATTCCATTTGCTCAGCCAGAAACCTTGGGTTCATTCTACCCTATAGTCATACCATTAGCAAATCATTAGCAAATTTCTATCCGCTCTGCTTTCAAAATTTATCCGGAATCAACTGTTTTTTTGAATTCCTGATGTAAATACAGTTGACATCCTCTTTTCTTGCCTGGATTATATTAGCAGTGTCATACTGGTTTTGCTACTTCTGCCCTCATCTGTTTACTTATCCCTTTAGATTCCCAATATATTCTTTCAAAACAAAAGTCATGTCATTTCACTCATAATCCTACTATGGCTTCCCTCTCTTCCTCAGAATATAATCCAAATTTCATGTTATGGCCTAGGAGGCCTTAACCTCTCCCAGGTACTCCTGTCTCTGTAGCCTTATTGGCCTTCTTGCTACTCCTGCTTGTTATTTTCTCTATTTGGAATGCTCTTCTCACACATCTGGATGGCTTCCTTTTTTTTTCTTTCTTTCTTTATTTTCACTCAGAGCTTTGTTCAAATATCTTTATATATATATATATATATAAAGAGAGCCCTTTCTGACCACCCAATATAAAATAGCTCTCCCATCCTAGCACTAATTAAATTTCCTTTACCTTGATAAATTCTTCATACCTTTGGCTATTATTTATTAATTAGTGTATTTACTATTTTCTTGGATGTAACCTAGTGCCTGACATGTAGAAGGGTTCTGTAAATGTTGAATAAATGAATAAGTAAGCACAGCTTTTGGAATCAGATGACCATGGGTTTGAATTCTAGTTTTGTTGCTTAATAGCTGTGTAACCTCCCACCCCCAAACATAAAATAGGGATGATAAAATCAAATAGGTTATTTCATTTCCTAGATATTTGGAATTAATGAGTTATCTTTTAATGCCATACACTTCCCATGTTAAGCCAACTCTACTAGATGCTTTTTTTTTTTTTTTTTTCTGATTTCTGGTCCTTGCACTAGCTATCAATGGAAAAAATAGATTTCCTTTATGAACATGTGTTACATGAGGTCTTTCTTTGTATTTTCAGACCACAGGAAGGAGGGTGGAAGTATGGTTTCCAGTAAGTGTGTGTTTTTTGCCAATCCTCTTCAAAACTTGAGAATTAGTCAAATAAAATTGTGAGCTTTTAACATCCTTTTAATGCACATTTTTTTCTTCTAATCGAAATATCCACATATCATAAAACCTACCCTTTTAAAGTGTACAATTCAGTGGTTTTTAATATATTCAGAACCATCACTGCTGTTTGCAGAACATTTTCATCACCCCAGAAAGAAACTCCTTATCCATTAGCAGTCACTCCCTATTTCCCCCTTTTCCCAGTGTCTGGAAACCACTCATCTATTTTTCGTCTCTGGATTGGTCTTCTGGGTATTTTGTGAGTGGAATTATATATAACCTTTTGTGCCTGGCTTCTTTCACTTAGCTGTTTGTTTGAGACAGGTGAGACAGGGTCTCATTTTGTCGCCCAGGCTGGAGTGCAGTGGCACCATAGGCTCACTACAACCGCTGCCTCCTGGGTTCAAGCGATCCTCCTGCCTCAGCCTCCCTAGTAGCTGATACTACAGGCATGCACCACCATACCTGGCTAATTTTTGTAGTCCCCGCCCGCCCCACCCCCGAGACAGAGTCTTGCTCTGTCTCCCAGACTGGAGTGCAGTGGCACCATCTCAGCTCACTGCGACCTCTGCCTCCCAGGTTTAAGCGATTTTTTTGCCTCAGCCTCCCAAGTAGCTGGGATTGCAGGCGTGAGCCACCATACCTGGCTATACTTTTTTTTGTATTTTTAGTAAGACGTGGTTTCACCATGTTGGCCAATCTGGTCTCTAACTCCTAACCTCAAGAGATCCACCTGTCTCGGCCTCTTAAAGTGCTGGGATTACAGGTGTGAGCCATTGTGCACAGCTAATTTTTGTATTTTTATAGAGACAGCGTTTTACCATGTTGGCCAGGCTGGTCTTGAACTCCTAGACCTCATGATCTGCCCGCCTCAGCCTCCCAAAGTGCTGGGATTACAGGCGTGAGCCGCTGTGCCCAGCTAATTTTTGTATTTTTTGTAGAGATGGGGTTTCACCATGTTGGCCAGGCTGGTCTCGAACTCCTAGACCTCATGATCCGCCTGCCTCGGCCTCCCAGAGTGCTGGGATTACAGGCGTGAGCCACTGTGCCCGGCCTTAAAAAAATTTTTGTGTAGACAGTTTCACTGTGTTGCCCAGGCTGATTTTGAAACTTCCAGTCTCAGCAGCCCTTCTCCCTGGGCTTCCCAAAGTGTTGCAGTTACTGGCCTGAGCCACCATGCCCAGTTCATAATGTTTCTGAGGTTCATCCATGTTGTATCTGAATACTTCATTCCTTTTTGTAGCCAAGTAATGGCCCATTTTTGGGTTATACCACAGTTTATCCATTCACCAGCTATTTAAATATCAGATATTTGGGTTTCCTGTTTTCATTCATCAATGGATTGACAGTTTGGATTGTTTCCCCTTTTTAGTTAGTATGAATAATGCTGTGAACATATATGTACAGGTTTTTATGTAGGCTTGTGTTTTAATTTGTTTTTGTTATATACCTTGCAAAGGACCTCAATAAATGTTGAACGAATGGTCATACAGTAACTCTGTGTTTTAACTTTCTAAGTCTGTAGAGAAAGAACAATGATTTTTCTCCTGTACTCGCCCACAACACTTGATTCTCTTTTCCTGACACCAGATATGTGGGGTTTTTTTTTTTCACACCAAGCAGTTTTTCAACACCAGCTCGGTGTTCTATAATTCATTTCTAGCACTAACCAGAGTTAAGCATTCAGTCTCACAGGACTGGCCCCCGCTTTAGACACCAGTCACAAGTTGTGGGTTCCCAGGTTACCCACAACTTGTGTCCGACTTGGCTACAAATTGGAGGTTCCCACAACCCCCTTCTTGGGTTCATTAATTTGCTAGATCCGCTCACAGAAATCAGGGAAGACAGTATACTCACATTGCCAATGTATTACAAAGGATATTGTAAAGGATACAATTGAACAGCCAGATGAAGCTCTGCATATGTGAGGTTTATAAGGGTCATGAACCCAGAAACCTTTGGCCCAATGGAGTATGTGGCTATGTTCTTACTCACCAATTCAAAAGCTCTCCAAACTCTCTTTTCGGGTTTTTATGAGGCTTCATTACTTATGCACGATTGTTTAAATCATTGGCTATTGGTGTTTGATTCAACCCTGAGCCCCTCCCTTCTTCCCCAAAGATTTGTGGGGTGAGGCTGAATGTTTCCACCCTCTAATCACATAGTTGGTTCCTTTGGCTGCCAGTCCCCATTCTGAGGCTCTCCAGAGCCCCCAGCCATGAGTCATGGTATTAACATATAAAAAAGATTCCAAGGGTTTTAGGAGCTAGATGAAGACCAAATACATATTTCTTGTTGTAAATCACAATACCACGCTAAGGAATTGCCATACTTTTCCACGGCAACTGCAGCATCATGCATTCGTGTGAGCAGGGTGCAAGAACTCCAATTTCTATGTTTGGCCAGTGTTTATTATGGTGGTTTTTTGATGATGGCATCCTAGTGTGAAGTGGCATCTCATTGTGGTTTTGGTTTGCATTTCACTAATGACCAATGATGTATTAAGTGTCTTTTCTTGTGCTTATTGGTATTTCGGTGGAGAAATATCTATTCAAATTTTTTGCCCATTAAAATTTTTTTGTTTTTGTTGAGACGGAGCCTCACTCTGTCACTCATGCTGGAGTGGCTGTGGCATGATCTTGGCTCACTGAAACCTTCACCTCCCAGGTTCAAGCGATTCTCCTGCCTCAGCCTCCTGAGTAGCTGGGAATACAGGCATGTGCTACCACGCCCAGCTAATTTTTTTGTTTGTTTGTTTGTTTTTTGAGACAGAGTCTCGCCCTGTCGCCAGACTAGAGTACAGTGGCACGATCTCGGCTCACTGCAGCCTCTGCCTCCCGGGTTCAAGTGATTCTCCTGCTTCAGCCTTCCGAGTAGCTGGGATTACAGGTGTGCGCCACCACGCCCGGCTAATTTTTGTAGTTTTAGTAGAGGTGGAGTTTCACCGTGTTGGCCAGGATAGTCTCGATCTCTTGACCTCGTGATCTGTCCACCTCAGTCTTCCAAAGTGCCGGGATTGCAGGTGTGAGCCACTGCACCCGGCCCTAGTTTTTATATTTTAGTAGAGATGGAGTTTTGCCATGTTGGCCAGGCTGGTCTCAAACTCCTGGCCTTAAGTGATCCACCCGCCTCAGCCTCCCAATGTGCTGAGATTACAGGCATGAGCCACCACACCTGGTCCTAAACAATTTGTCATTTTGTTGAATTGTAAGAATTCTTTATATATTTAGACTACATGTCCTTTATTAGACATTATTTATTACATTTGCAAAAATTTCCTCTTTTTTTTTTTTTTTTTTGAGACGGAGTCTCGCTCTGTCACCAGGCTGGAATGCAGTGGCGTGATCTCAGCTCATTGCAACCTCTGCCTCCTGGGTTCAAGCGATTCTCCTGCCTCAGCCTCCTGAGTAGCTGGGACTACAGGTGCGTGCCACCACACCTAGCTAATTTTGTGTTTTTAGTAGAGATGAGGTTTCACCATATTGGCCAGTATGATCTTGATTTCCTGACCTCATGGATCTGCCCACCTCGGCCTCCCAAAGTGCTGGAATTACAGGCATGAGCCACCGCACCCAGCCAATTTCCTTTTCTTCTGTGGGCCATGTTTTCGTCATCTTGATAGTGTCATTTGAAGCACAAAAATTAATTTTGGCAAAATGTATGTTTTTTTCTTTGTGTATTTGTGTCATATCTAAGAAATCATTGCCTAATCCAGGGGGTCATGGAGATTTGCATCTAAGTGTTTTTCTGAAAATATAATTCTAGCTTTTACATTTGGATGTTTGATACATTTTGAATTCATTTTTGCATATAATGTAGGGATTATTTAGTTTCATAGCATTAATATGGCAGCTTATTTTCCATTTGAAGTTGTATAGGACCAAGCTGAGAGTCCATCAGGTTTGATAGTATCAAGTTGGATTCAGGTTACTTCTCTGGGTGAATGGAGAGCTATTTTTCACATAGGAATTTATATTGCAGTCCTACTACTAAAAAATGTGATTCTAGTATAAAATATTGCTGTCTCTCTCTCTCTCTCTATATATATATATACACACACATACATATATACATATAATTTTTTGTTTTGTTTTTTTGAGACTAAGTCTTGCTCTGTCACCAGGCTGGAGTGCAGTGGCGCAATCTTGGGTCACTGCAACCTCCACCGGGTTCAAGCAGTTCTCCTGCCTCAGCCTCCTGAGTAGCTGGGACTATAGGCGCATGCTGCCACACCTGGCTAATTTTTGTATATTTAATAGAGATGAGGTTTCACCATGTTGGCCAGGATGGTCTCGATCTCTTGACCTCATGATCTGCCTACCTCAGCCTTCCAAAGTGCTGGGATTACAGGCATGAACCACCGCTCCTGGCCTGCTGAGAATTTTTTTTTTTTTTTTTTTTGGAGACAGAGTCTCGCTGTGTCGCCCAGGCTGGAGTGCAGTGGCTGGATCTCAGCTCACTGCAAGCTCCGCCTCCCGGGTTCACGCCATTCTCCTGCCTCAGCCTCCCCGTGTAGCTGGGACCACAGATGCCCGCCGCCACGCCTGGCTAATTTTTTTTTTTGTATTTTTAGTAGAGACGGGGTTTCACCGTGTTAGCCAGGATGGTCTTGATCTCCTGACCTCGTGATCCACCCGTCTCGGCCTCCCAAAGTGCTGGGATTACAGGCGTGAGCCACTGCACCCGGCCTGCTGAGAATATTTTTATGTTCACCTATAAGCCTTTATTGTAATTAAAAGAGGCATGTCAACTTCAGTCTTTAGACTTAGAAAATCTTCAAGCCGGGGCATCTCAGGTGTCATCTAGTCTAACCATCTTGCCTTTTCTTTAAATATTGCTGCATTTTATGATTAGAGATAGTTCATAAAATATAATTTAAAAAATTTTAAAATAAAAATCTTTTGTACTACATGAAAGGCACGTATATTAAGGAAATCGAGCAATAGATTTTAAAAATATTGAGATCTGATAAAAGAAAACTTGTTATATTCTTAGGAAAACAATTTAAGGATTCTAGTGGAGAAAATTACCTTGTTGGGCATATTTTTTGTTTGTTTTGAGACAAAGTTTTACTCTCACCCAGGCGGTAGTGCAGTCACGGCTCACTGCAGCCTTGACCTCCTGGACCCAAGCGATTCTCCCACCTTAGCCTGCTGAGTAATGCCACTACGCCTGGCTAATTTTTGTATTTTTGGTAGAGATGAGGTTTTGCCATGTTGGCTAGGCTGGTCTTGAACTCCTGGGCTCAAACAGTCCTCCTGCCTCAGCCTCCCAAAGTGCTGGGATTACAGATACAGAATTCATTTCTTTATAACAATTAGTTTAGGTTACCTTGATTTGTTTCTGTAGTCCAGCCTCATTATTCATGAATTCTATATTTGTGAATTCACGTCTTCGTAAAACTTATTTGTAACTCTAAAATTGATACTTGCAGTGCCTTTTTTTTTTTTTTTTTTTTTTTTTTGCCTTTGCACACTTAAAGAGCAGTGAAGAATTTGTCATTCTATGCACACATTCCCAGCTGAGGTCAAACAATGCTACACTCAGCTCATATTCAGTTATTTTTGAGGTCTGTTTTGTGCCACATTATTTAGCTTTTTTGTGCTTTTTTTGGTGATTTCACTGTTTAACTTATGTGCTGTCTAGTGTTCCTGTGTATACATGAAGGCTGTGCTGTGCCTTTTGGAGAAAATTTGTTCAGGCATACATTATAGTGCTGTTGGCTGTGGGTTTGATATTAATCAACAATATATAGTAAATAAGAGGCTGGGCATGGTGGCTCATTCCTGTAATCCCGGCACTTTGGGAGGCTGAGGTAGGTGGTGGATAACTTGTCGGGAGTTTGAGACCAGCCTCAACGTGACAAAACCTCGTCTCTACTAAAAATACCCCCCACCACCACACCCCAAAAATTTGCTGGGCATGGTGGTATGCACCTGTAATCCCAGCTGCTCGGGAGGCTAAGGCAGGAGAATTGTTTGAACCTGGGAGGTGGAGTTTGGGTTGCAGTGAGCCAAGATCATGCCATTGCACCCCATCCTGGGCCATAGAGTGAGACTCTTTCTCAAAAAAGAAAGTCTTTAGAGAAACACAAGTTACTTTTGATTGGTTGAAGAAAATAATGTGACCAGAAGCTGGCAGGAATCTAACCCTATATTTCCTCTAACTGTGGATTCCATATTTACTAATTCAGTGTTTGCCACAACTTTGTAGAGAACTTAACGACTGTGAATAATGAGAATTGACTGTATTTTAATTAAAAAAAATTTTTTTTAGAGACAGTCTCACTCTGTCACCCAGTGCAGTGGCATGATCTCATCTCTCTGCAACCTCTCAGGTTCAAGTGATTCTTGTGCCTTAGCCTTCCAAGCAGCTGGGATTACAGTCATGCATCACCATTCCTGGCTAATTTTTGTATTTTTAGTGGAGACGAGGTTTTACCATGTTGGCCAGGCTGGTCTTGAACTCCTGACCTCAAGTGATCTGCCTGTCTCAGCCTCCCAAAGTGCGGGGATTACAGGTGTGAACCACTGTGCCCAGCTGTATTTTGATTTAAGTTTCAGTATACTTTTGATTTGAAAGTGTTGAAGTCCAGTTAAAACTAGTAAAAGGTAATGTTGTTACATCCAGGTTTCTTGTTTGATTCTGATTTAATTTTCTACTATAGATCATACCTTCCTCCTTTTTTTTTTTTTTAGTTAATCATGCAGTTCAAACCAGTGGTTTTCAGCTTTGATATCACATCAAAATCACCTAGGAAACTTCAAAAAATATTATCCCCAGGTTATGATTTAATTGCTCTGGAGTGCATCCTGGGTATTGTAGTTTTTCTTAGCTCTTCAGGTAATTTATTTATTTTTTTTTTTTTTTGAGATGATGTCTCTTGTCACCCAGGCTGGAGTGCCCTGACATGATCTCAGCTCACTGCACCCTCCGCCTCTCAGGTTCAAGTGATTCTTTTGCCTCAGCCTCCCGAGTAGCTGGGATTACAGGCATCACAACACCTGGCTATTTTTTGTATTTTTAATAAAGACAGGTTTCATCATGTTGGCCAGGCTAGTCTCGAATCCTGACCTCACATGATCTGCCCGTCTTGGCCTCCCGAAGTGCTAGGATTACAGGCATGAGCCACTGCGCCTGGCCTTCAGGTAATTTTAATGTGCAGCCAAAGTTGTAGACTCATCTTCACTACAATGCAGAAATTTAGGTGTGCCAATTTTGTAAATTGGATAAGTTGTAATACATCTCCTTGTATCTGTTTTAGAGTTCAGGAGACATTTCAAAGTTTAATCCTCCTGAAAGATTTAAGAATCAAATTTAGGATTGGAAATATCTGTAGTTGTTTTGTTCCTACATAATTATAATTCTGTCAAAGACCACCCATTTCCTGTACATATCTGAGCACTTATTGACTGTCTTATCAACTTTAGTAAAATGTTTTGTTTGATAGCTGTTTTATACAACTAAGTATCTGTCATGAGAATTTTTTGTGGAGCAGTTTTAGTGAACTGAGTACGTTAAGATGTGGTTATGGGGTGGTTCCATAGGCTCATTATGAGCTCAGTGATTCTTCTTTCATGCCAATAGAGTCCACCTAAACAAAATATAAAAACATTTTATTATATCATGAATCGTTGGAGTTGAATATGCATAAAAATCTCATTTAAAACATAATCTGGGCTGGTCATAGTGGCTCACACCTGGGATCCCAGCACTTTGGGAGGCCAAGGTGAGAGGATTGCTTGGAGCCAGGAGTTGAGACCAACCTGGGCAATGGCAGGACTCCATCTCTACAAAAAGTAGTAACACAAGTGATCTTAGGGGCCTGTGTCAAACCATATCGGGGCCCTATATTTAAAAAAGAATAGTCCCTTCTAGGTACTTGGAATGATATTCTTGTTTTTAAGTCTTTTTGCCCTTCATTGGGGTCGTCATTATTGCTAGTCCTTGTATCTCCCATTCTATGACCTACGCTGAACTTACCAGTCCACTAAAATTCCTGAGAATCAAATTGTTTATGACTCTGACCCATGGGCTTATATCTCTCTTGTCCTTATGGATATTACTATATATGTGGAGATTCTGTCAGTATCCTTTACTTGCTAGGAATATTTAGCAACTATTATTAGTGACTTTTTATGTTGAATTTCCATTTTATTTTTATTATTTTTTTAGAAATAGGACCTCACTCTGTTGCCCAGGATGGAATGCAGTGGTACAACTGTACCTTACTGTAACATTGAACTTCTAGGATCAAGGGATCCTTCTGCCTCAGTCTTCCAAGTAGCTAGGACTACAGGTACATGCCACCATGCTCAACTAATTTCTAAAATTTTTTGTAATGTTGCCCAAGTTGGTCTCAAACTCTGCCTCAAGTGATCCTCCTCCCTTGGCCTCCTAAGGTGCTGGGGTTACAGGCATGAGCCACCATGTCTAGCCTGAATTTCCATTTTGAATTCTGGGCAGTTTCCATAGCTCCCCATCTTGTTTTTTGTTTTTGTTTTATTGTTCTAGGTTTTTTGTTTGTTTTTAAAACTTACCTAGCAGGTAATTTAGTTAGCCCCTCCACTCTTTGAACTTTCTTCCTGAATTCAAATTTTAGTCAAAATCCTCTTTAGTTCTTTGTAACTCTATACTTTGACATCATAAATCCACCAACCTTAGACTCATCCTCACAGCTGTACATACTTTTTAGTACCTTGTGTGCCCCCGTATCATGTTTTACCTCTTTCATAGGGTTTTTCACTTCTGCCTTGTAGCTATTGTAAAGACACTTTGTCTTTATTAGATTTTTAATGAGGGCAGTGCTTACTGGCAATAATCACTCAAATGTTTTCTGGGTTAATAAATACAAGAAAGATAAATAGTGCTGTTTTCAAAATAGGCCAGAAGTGATAGGAAAACGCAGTTGGGTATATTGACTTCTTGCCTTACCTCTGATTCCATTGCTGTCTATCTTTTGCTTCTGCCTTGGCCCAGTTAGAGAAAGTCAAGAATTGGGTTGAATAGGAAAATTTATACAGCGTTTAAAAGTCAGGATAAGCTTCCTGTTAATGATGCACGTCTTTCAGCTCAGTTAATATTTGGTTGGTAATTCTTTCACTTTGCAGATAATGCTTCAATGAGAGTATCTTTTCTTCCCTCCCACCACTGCTCCCTGCTCCTGGTGGTAGATTTTTTCTTAAGCTTCCTGTATGTAACCCTTACTGACAGCAAGTAATTTTAGGTCTGCTTCATTAAGATTATGTGATTGCTTTCTTTCCAAACTCAAATATGTTGTGTCTCTGTATACTTTTCCTCATTTCTGAAATTGTATTGTTCTTCCAAATGTTTTATTTATAAGGTGTTTCTGGGAGTAGAACTGTGTGTGCTTAGGGAAGATGGGAGTATTTTGGTATAGGCAGCTTGTGTTTGATTCTTTTAGATGTTGCAGAGGACAGAACATCTGTTAATGTCTATGAAATACAGATTGGATTTCTGAAACATAGTTACAGCTTTTGCATCCTGTCAGAGCTTTACTTCAGATTCTTCTAGTTTACAGTTTAACCCTTGAACAACAGGAAGCCAACCACCTGTGCAGTCAAAAATCCATATATAACTTTACTTCCCAAAAACTTAAGTACTAATAGCTTACTGTTAACTGGAAACCTAACCTATAAGATAAACAGTCGATTAACACATATTTTGTGTGATATATGTATTATATACTCTATTCTTACAATAAAGTAAGAGAAAAATGTTATTAAGAAAATCATGAAAGAAAATATATTTACTATTCATTAAGTGCTCTGTCACCCAGGCTGGAGTGCAGTGGCATGATCTCAGCTCACTGCAGCCTCTGCCTCCTGGGTTCAAGTGATTCTCCTGCTTCAGCTGGGATTACAGACTTGCGCCACTACGCCCAGCTGATTGTTGTATTTTTAGTAGAGATGAGGTTTTACCATGTTGGCCAGGCTGATCTCAAACTCTGGGCTTCAAGTGATCCCCCTGCCTCAACCTCCCACAGTGCTGGCATTACAGGCGTGAGCCACCATTCCCAGCTAGTCACAAAAATCTTAATCCTTGTTATAGGCTGAGAAGAGGAGGAGGGTTTGGTCTTGCTGTCTCAGGAGTGACAAAGGCAGAAGAAAATCCATGTATAAGTGGACCTGTGCAGTTCACACCTGTGTTGTTGAGGGTCAACTGTACTTGAAGAAATTGCTAATTTTAGAAGACTGTCACCAAAAAGAAAACAAAAAAACCACCACACACACACACACACACGCACCCACACACACCCTCCCTCCCTCCAATGATAGGGAAGATTGGTTCAGTCCTTGCAAGCCTTGCAAGTTTGTGATGAAAATGATACAAGTAACAGAAAGTTAAGACAGTTAATGGTGATGGCTTGGAAAGGATTACCCATGATCCTAAAAAGTAAAAATAGTGTTAAAAGGTACTAGCTGCTGCTGTTTTTCAGCACCTTGTCTAAAGTTGACTTTTTTTTTTTTGTATCTGCTTATGACTGAAGTCAGAGTTTTCTTTTAAAAATGTGTTACATTTTAAAATTATTTTAAATCTTCATGAACTGGCAACAGTTAATATACTGAATTTTTAAAAATTCAGCTACTGTAGTTTTCATAATTGAAAACGATTGAAAGTTAAACTGATAATTTCTTAAATTGGCAACGTAGGATGCCAAAATTGATTTTATAAATCAGTATTTGTACTTTTTGTATTTCTTAATTCCTTCTTAGAATGATACTTGTCATAAATACATTTTATGTTCTTTTTTTTTTTTTTTTCCTTGAGATGAAGTCTTGCTCTATCACCCAGGCGGTAGTGCAATGGCGCAATCTCGGCTCACTGCAGCCTCCGCCTCTGGGCTTCAAGCAATTCTCCTGCCTCAGCCTCCCAAGTAGCTGGGACTACAGGCGTGTACCACCACATCCAGCTAATTTTTGTGTTTTTAGTAGAGACTGGGTCTCACCATGTTGGCCAGACTGGTCTCAAACTCCTGACCTCAGGTGATCCACCCACCTCGGCCTCCCAAAGTGCTGGGATTACAGGTGTGAGCCACCACGCCTTGCCCAACTTTTGGATTTTTAGTAGAGATGGTTCTCACCATGTTGGCCAGCCTGGTCTCGAACTCCTGACCTTGTGATCTGCCTATCTTGGCCTCCTAAAGTGCTGGGATTACAGGCGTGAGCCACTGTGCTCGGCCCAAAAGTTGTTTTTAAGAAGGCTTAGAAGATTGAACTTGCTCTTTATCAAAATACTGGTCTTACATACTTGCAGTCTTTTGTAATACATTATTATATTTTAGAACACATACATTGAAACTATTCTAGTGAAAAAAGTTGGTATTTTTATTTTGGTCAGTTCTCTGTATATGAGATACTTTGTTATCTACCTTAAGTGCCAGGGTTTAAACATTTTTGCTGTATTTTCAGCTTAGAAAATCTTCCTATAAGAATTAAATGTGATTTTTTTTTCTACTTGTTAATGACTCTGACCAGCATTATATAAGTTTCCACCTAGTATGTCAGGAGAAGGAATTGATAAAATCCCTAAAATCACAGTATAGTGTACCTGAGCATGCTAAAGAAGAAAACAAATCACTCTCTTCCTTGAATTAAAAAGTTGCCCAAACTGTCTTGTGTTATTATGTGTATATTCGGACTTGACAAAGTAACTATCCTGGAACCATAAAGTTAGTAGTTCATTTTAAGATTTTAGGCTGGGAATGGTGGCTCACGTCTATTATCCCAGCACTTTGGGAAGCCAAGATGAGCAGATCACTTGAGGCCAGGAGTTTGAGACCAGTCTGGCCAACATGGCAAAACCCCCTTTCTACTAAAAATACAAAAATTAGCCAGGCGTGGTGGCATGTGCCAATAGTCCCAGCTACTTGGGAGGCTGAGGCACAAGAATGAATTGAACCCGGGAGGTGGAGACTGCAGTGAGCCAAGATCACAGCACTGCACTCCAGTCTGGGCGATAGAGCAAGACCCTGTCTCAAAAAAAAAAAAAAAAAAATTATTCCTGCTGATGGAAATCTTCTGTGTAAATAGTGCTTAGAAATGCTTAAGTGTGGCCAGGTGCAGTGGCTCATGCCTATAATCTCAGCATTTTGGGAGGCCAGGGCGGACAGATCACTTGAGGTCAGGAGTTCGACACCAGACCAACGAGACCCTGTCTCTACTAAAAATACAAAAATTAGCCAGGCCTGGTAGTGCCCACCTGTAATCCCAGCTACTGGGGAGGCTGAGGCAAGAGAATTGCTTGAACCTGTGAGGTGGAGATTGCAGTGAGCCGAGATCATGCTACTGCACTCCAGCCTGGGTGACACAGCAAGGCTCCATCTCAAAAAAAAAAAAAAAAAAAAAAAAAAAATGCATAAGTGTATATAATTTGTCTATGTTTAAGTGGATAAAAGTAGAGAGTGGGGAGGGGGGAATTGTTTATACCGAATAGCATTTCCTACAATGTGAAATTGAAAATTGGTAATAGGACAAGATACAAGATAATGATGACATGAGTTTTAACCTATTTGTTATCAAAATGGTAATTTGTTTATTTGGTTGACTGAAACAGTTTGTACTAAAGCCAAATTTATTTTATTAGTTTTTTGGAACATTTTAAACCATTATAGTTGTTTAGGGATACGGATATATGGAAATAACACTAGCATTAGACGAAGATAATATAGAAAAGTACTAAAAACAATGTGAATATAAACTATATATAAAACTATAGAAAAGTAATTACAGATACATGATTGAATTAGGCTGAACAATATGTAAAAAGACTCCTAATATAGCTTTAACTTGTGAAAATGAGTAGAATAACCTAGGTTCTGGGATTTTTAAAAGGAACTTTATAAATCATTCAATAAGTAATGATTTAATTAATAATTAAATGATTTTTTTATTAACAAAAAAATAAGTCTAGAAGGTAACAAAACTTTCATACCTACACACTTACAGACCATATTATACAGCACTGTTCACAGTCAAGAAATGTGAACAGGGCTGGGTGAGGTGGCTCATGCCTGTAATCCTAGCACTTTGGGAGGCCAAGGTGGGATTACTTGAGGTCAGAAGTTTGAGACCAGCCTGGTCAACATAGTGAAACTCCATCTCTACCAAAAAATACAAAAAAATTTAGCTGGGTGTGGTGGCATGTGTCTGTAAGCCCAGCTGCTTGGGAGGCTGACGCAGGACTATTGCTTGAACCCGGGAGGTGGAGGTTGCAGTGAGCCAAGATTGCGCCACTGCACTCTAGCATGGGTGACAGTGAGACCTTGTCTCAAAAAAAAAAAAAAGTAAATATGAAGATGAAGTATCAAATCATAACTGCATAAAATTTCATAATCACTTTCTGTTGCTATTGCTGTGAGCTCAGGTGTTGGGAATATCTGCTTAACATGCTGTATGACCCTCTGCATGAGCAGTTTGTCTCGCCTTTAAATTGCCTATTGCAGTAAAACTCACTATTCTAGTGAGTTTTTCTATTCACTATTCTAGTGAGTTTATTCTCTCACTATTCTAGTGTATTTTTCATTGTGTTTTAGTGCAATACCGCAAACTTGGAATCAAACACCATGGAATCCATACAAAATGCCACTAGTGATGCTGGAAGTACTCCAAAGAAGCAGAGAAAAGTCATGACATTACCATAAACAGTTGAACTGCTTGATATGTACTGTAGATTTGCAGTTGCGGTTGCCCACCATTTCAGATAGATGATTTCTCTTATAAACAGATGACATAAATTTATGGGATTGATAAATACAGCATAGTGCTGTAAATGTATTTTCTCTTTCTTAACGATTTTCTTAACATTTTATTTTCTCTAGCTTACCTTATTGTAAGAACACAGTATATAATATACACAACATGTTAATTGACTTTATGTAACTGACAAATAACGTAAGACTTCTGGTCAACAGGTTTATTAGTAGCTAAGTTTTGAGGGAGTCAGAAGTTACATGTGGGTTTTCGACTGCTTGGGGCTTGGTTCCCCAACTCCCAAATTATTCAACGGTTAACTGTAATTATTCAACAGTTAACTGTATTTGTAATTCATACTTTTCAGAGAACTCTACTTGACAGAAGAAAACTATTCTCAGCGAATCTATGGTACCAATTGTATCCATCTGAGATGAGTTTATTAGAAAACTAGATTTTATGTTCACTGGAAAATATTGACCTCAGCAATAAAAATGGCAATGACAATGCAGTATATCTTTTCTAAAAAATACATTTATTAGAAGAATGTTCTAACAGTAATGCTCATTATATTACAAATCGCCAGATGTTTATTCCTTTGAGACTAAATCTGTTAGAAGGAAAGATCTAACCTAGATATCTTTTTAATTCATAGAACTTAAAAGCTCTGGAAGCTACCTTTTGGTGTAGAGAGTTGAGCATCAGTATTTATTCTAACAATATGATCTACTTAGCTATGTACCTGTTGTTTACTTTTTTTCTTTTTTTTACTCCTAGGCATTTGTATTGCCTCCCCTAATTTTATGGTATTTTTTAGTATAAATTTTTAAGAATGGTGTTACTAAGTCATAGAATCAATATTTTTCTTTCTTTTTTGAGACAGGGTCTCATGCTGTCACCCATGCTGGAGTGCAGTGGCACAATCAGGGCTCGCTACAGCTTTGACCTTTCAGGCTGAAGTGATCCTCCTGGAGTCCTCAGCCTCCTCAGTAGCTGGGACTACAAGTGTGCACCCCCATGCCCAGCTAATTTTTTATTTTTCGTAGAGATGGGGGTCTTACTGTATTGCCATAGATGGCCTTGAACTCCTAGACTCAAGCGATCTTCTCACCTTGGCCTCCCAAAATGCTGGGATTACAGGCATGACCCACCATGCCGGCTTTATTTACTTTATAAGAAAGTTGGTTACGGTAAACTGTTTTAGTATCATCTTTTATTGCTTTTTATTTCCCATTTTATTTTTTTCCTTATTGTCATCTGTGAATATTAATACTACTTTAATATGTTTATTTGGAACTTTAAGCTTGAAAATAGTTGTATCTGCCAGCCCATCTCATTGTATTCTTTCAATAACAATCTGAGGTATTTAATTATGAAGATGCTAAGGTACACATTGTTACTTATCCAAAGTTGCATGTATTATACACGCCTACAAAATCAGAGATTAAGTTTCCAGTTAAATATATCTTGCTGGGCCAGGTGCAATGGTTCACACCTCTAATCCCTGTACATTTTGAGGCTGAGGCAGGAGGATCGCTTAAGGCCAGGAGTTAAATTCCAAACCTGGGCAGTATAGACCCTGTCTCTATAAAAAATAAACTAGCTGGGCATGGCGGCACACACCTGTAGCCCAGCTACTCGAGAGGCTGAGGCGGGAGCATTGCAGGGAGCTATGATTGTGCCACTATGTTCCATCCTGGGCAACTAAGACTTCACCAAATAAATAATCAGTCTAACCAACTATTTTATCTTTCTTGTCAGGCTGCTATACCTCAGTGCCTTAAACTGAGTAATTATAAACAACAGAAATTTAGTCTTCACAGTTCTGGAGGCTGGGAAGTCCAAGATCCAGGGTGCCAGCAGATTCAGTAGTCCAGAATGACACCTTCTGACTGTGTCCTCACGTGGCAGCAAGGCAAATTAACTCTCTGTCTTCTTATAGGCACTAATCCCATTCACCAGTTTTCCACCCTCTTGACCTAGTCACCTCCCCTCAAAGGCTCCACCTCTTAATTCCAGTACCTTGGGAATTAGATTTCAGCATATGAATTTTGGAGGGATGTAAATGTTCAGACCGTAGAATATCCCGTACAGCACCTAACTTACAGTCTTAAAGTTTGCATTTTGCTTACATTTTGAAGAAATACATGACATGACATACCCTAGTATACTAACACATAGTTTACATAGTTCTTTTGTGTAACTCTTTTGTAAATCTCTTTTGAGATTTGTAGTTCAATTTGTTGGTGAAACCAAACTTCCCACCTTTTGAAGGTGGCATTATCGGTCATTTTATTCAGCATATTTAATACTTTGTGCTAGACCCTGGCTATAGATTTTTCACCACATAACATGCTTTATGACATTTATGTAACTCTTAATTTATATATATACATATCAGAATCTTTGAAGGTAGCTTAGCTTGCCGAAACCTGGAAGGTAAAAAAAATTGAATTGCATTTTTACAAGAAGAAAAACTTTATTCTTCCAAAGTAAAATAAAAACGGTTGGCTTAAATGAAACCATTAACTCTATCAGGCTTAGTGCTAATTACTGCTTTTCATCTATGGCATGAAATGCAGGGATCAATGAGAGAAAGATACAGAACTGTATTTTATTTCATTCTGAGTCAAGGTTTTCAGAAAACAAATATTTCATCTGGAGTGTTCATTTCCTGAATACTAGACACATAACTTCTGAACTAGCTTGAGAAATTAAAATTTGATTCTGGGATTGTAAACTCTTCCCCTTGGAGCCAAGCAGGTTTCAGGTACATGTACATACACTGGATTCATGGTAGAGAGCATACCCACCCTAAAGAGGGCAGCTCTGTTTAAAGGGAATAGTCATTTTTCAGTTCTGGCTGGTTCTGTTGTTTTGTTCTGTCAATCTGAATGTTCACAGAAAACTTGAACTGGTCAGGTCCAAAACTAATCTTAATCTCAGCTGCCTCCAACCCTTCATAAACAGAGCAGCTACCTGTATTGCTCCTCTTTCCTCTCTCCTCCCTCTCCCTTCTTGTTTCTCCCCATCCCTCCTTTTTCCTTCCCCCTTCCTTTATCTTCCACTTCCTCCACCTTTTCTTTCCCATTTTAAAAAAAAAAAAAAAAAAAAAAAAAAGACCAGGTCTTATTGTGTCGCCCAGGCTGGTCTTGAACTCCTGCCTCAGCCTCTCAAGTACTTGGGATTATAGGCCAAGAAGTCACCATGCCTGGCTTCTTCCTGTATTTCTTTTATAGTTAAGAACACTGTCATCGATCCAGACTAATACTCTGGGGTCAGCCTCATTTCTTCTCTTTCTCACTTTCCACATCCAGTTATCACCAAATCTAGTTCATTCTGCATCCTAATGAAGTCCTTTCATTCCTCTAGTTGTTCATTAGTAATGTCTCAACTCTAATTTTTTTTCTAGTAGTTTTCACCCTGTCTTCAGTCTTAACTTCTCCATTACATCTGCCACACTGTTGTCAGCATGATCATATTTTTATTTAAAAAAAAATTTTACACATGTTTATTGTTGAATATTAGAAAATACAGATTCGTGGAAAGAAAAATCACTGCCCCAAGGAGATCACTGGATGGTGAGATTAAGGGGTGATTTTAATTTTTAAAAATGTGTATTTTTTCCTGTATAGACGTAACACCTGTTGAAAACACAATCCCTTGTAAAGGCTCTAATTCTATACTCAGCATCTAGCTGATATCTTCTTTCTGATATTTTACATGTCATTTATCACCACCTTTCTCTCACCTTTATCCTTCTCTTCATTATTTACATATGCAGAAGTTTCTCCTGACAAGCACCTGCCTCTGCCTCAGTTCTGCTACCACCCTGTTGCTTTCTTTCTCTTCACAAATGTAAGAGTGTCCAAAAAGAAAAAAAAAAGAAAAAAAGGTAATGAAACATGCCTACAGAAGAATTTTAAAATCATAGGTAAGGCTGGGCATGGTGTCTCACACCTATAATTTCAGCACTTTGGGAGGCTGAGGTAGAAGGACCACTTGAGCCCAGGAGTTGAAGACCAGCCTGCGCAACGTGGTGCAACCCTGTCTCTACAAAAATTAGCAGAGTTTAGTGGTACGTGCCTGTGTTTCCAGCTACTTGGGAGACTGAGGTGGGAAGATTACCTGAGCCCAGGAAGCAGAGGTTGCGTTAAGCCGAGATTGCGCCACTGTACTCCAGCCTGGGCAACAGAGTGAGACCCTATCTTAAAAATTAAGTTAGGTAAAAATATAAAAATGAAAATCATAGGTGAATATTTTAAAGAACATTTATAAAATACATTGCTTAAGGAATAAAAGTTGCCATTATCTTTGAAGCCCCTTCTGTGTCCTGCTTTTTTTTTTTTTTTTAATGTCCCGCTGATTGTACCTCACTACTTCCCACAGTAAATTGCAGTCTTGGATTTTATGTTTGTGATCATTTATTTTTCCTTATAGATTTACTTTAAACAATATATTTTGTTTGTTTTTAAACTTTAGATAAATGGACTCATACTGTTAGTAATTCTTTGTGACTTTTATCATTTCAAGATTAATCCATCTTTGTAGCAGTACATTTGTAAGGCTAAGTAAGTAGTATTTCATGGTATAAACTATCACACTTGATCAGTTTTACTCCTGACATGTTATGAACAGTCCTGCTTTAAATGTTGTAACATATTTTCATGGTTTTCTCTTAGGGTATTGACCTACAAGTGCAAGTGCTAGGTTATGGCATGTCTGTTCCATTTTACTAGATAATGCCGTACTGTTCCAAAGTAATTACATCAGTTTATGCTCTTACTAGTAGTACCTGAGTTCCAGGGATACCACATCCTCCCCAACACTTGACTTATTTTGGTGAAAGATACTCCTTATGTTTCTATTTTCTATTTCCTTAGCTAATAAGAGTAATTGAATATAATTGTGTATGTTTTGGGGCCATTTGTGGCTCTTCTATTAAATGCCCATTCTTACCTTTTGACTGTTTTTCAATTTGGTTGTCCTTTTGTTTGCTTTTTGGTCTGCTTGAGCTGTTACTGAGGTGTTAATAATAAAATCTTCTGTGAAGATAGTCTTGTAGATTTTCCTTTGCTTATCTGTTTTGAGTTTGTTATTAAGTGTATACAGGTTTTATGCTCGTGGTGACTATATCATTATATAGTTATTCTCTATCTTTTATTATTTTTGACCTTAACATTTATTTCACTTGATACTAATATAACGATGCTAACTTTGTTTCTTAAAACTTCTCCTAGTATCTTTTTTCTATGCTTTGACTCCGAACCTTTCTGTGCTCTTAACATTTTAGTAATATCTTTTAAAAAATCTCAAATAGCTATACTTTTTAACCAATCTAATATTCTCTACTGTTTACTAAAGAACTTAGTCCAATTTTTAATGAGTAACTGATATAATAGGATTTATTTCCTTCCTTTTAAGTGCTTTTCATTTGTCATTTCTTCCTATGTCTGTGTCTTTCCTTGTTTTGAATTGTTTTCTTTTTCTGTGTTCTCATTCTATTTTTCCTACCTCTACTAGTTTGGAAGTTACGCACAATTTTTTTTTTTTTTTTTTTTTTTTTTGAGACGATGGAGTTTTGCTCTTGTTGCCCAAGCTGGAGTGCAATGGCGCGATCTCGGCTCACTACAATCTCCGCCTCCCAGGTTCAAGCGATTCTCCTGTCTCAGCCTCCCAAGTAGTTGAGATTACAGGCACCCGCCACCATGCCCAGCTGCTTTTTGTATTTTTAGTAGAGTCAGGGTTTCACCAAGTTGGCCAGGCTGGTCTCAAACTCCTGACCTCAGGTGATCCACCTGCCTTGGCCTCCCAAAGTGCTGGGATTACATGCGTGAGCCACCGCTCCTGGCCTACAATTTTTTTTAGATGTTACTTTAGCTGTTTTTTTGCATTTATTTTACTGTTTTTTATTGAAAACGTTTTGTTATGAAAAATCTCAAGCGTGCAGAGAAGTAGAAACAGTGTAACACCTCTGTAGCTTTTGTGTAGATTCAACAATTAACATTTTCCATATTTGCTTTTTCTTTGTTGTTTAATACACTTTTTTTTGCTTTTATTGACGGCTTTATTGAGAAATAATTCACATAACATACTCATCCATTTAAAATGACTTAATATATTCGTGGAGTTGTGCAACTATCACCACAGTCAATTTTAGATCAGTTTGATAAATGTTTTTACTGAAATACAACAAACAGGAGTGTGCACAAATCTACATGTAAAGTTCATATAGTCACAAAGTGAATACACCTTTGTAATCACCATACATAAAAAAATAGAATGGTAGCTCCACCTTGGAAGCCTCCCTTATGTCCATTCCTAAGCACTACTTCCTGTCTCTCCTAAAGGTAATCACATCCTGATTTCTTGTTTTTCTTTTGAGACAGGATCTCACTCTGTCACCCCTGTTGGTGTGCAGTGGTGAGATGACGGCTCACGGCAGCCTCCAATTCCTAGGCTCAGGTGTTCCTCCCACCTTAGTCTCCTGTCTCCTGAGTAATTGAGACCATAGGCACACACCACCATACCTGGCTAATTTTTTTATTATTTGTAGAAACATGGTCTCCCTATGTTGCCCAGGCTAGTTTCAAACTCCTGTATATTGTAAGTATTCACATATTTTAGTGCTGAGTACTAATGTGTTTGGTGGTGTGCTGCTTTATAAACGTTTTTTTAAAATCTAAAAAATTTTTTATTTTGAAACACATCTGCCTCAAGAGTTTTTTCTTTTTCTTTTTTTTTGAGATGGAGTTTCGCTCTTGTTGCCCAGGCTGGAGTGCAGTGGCGCAATATTGGCTCACTGCAACCTCTGCTTCCCAGGTTCAAATGATTCTCCTGCCTCTGCCTCCTGAGTAGCTGGGGCTACAGGCATGCGCCACCACACCTGGCTAATTTTGTGTTTTTAGTAGAGATGAGGTTTCACCGTGTTGGTCATGCTGGTCTCGAACTCCTGACCTCAGGTGATCCACCCACCTCAGCCTCACAAAGTGCTGGGATTATAGGTGTGAGCCACTGTGCCCAGCCAAGAGTTGTTTCATAAGGAACTGTGGGCCTGTATTGTTTTATTCAGTGTTTAGATGTACATACTTTTTTAAGTATCTGCTCACCATTGTTTCATCTCAGATCTGTCCCTTTGGATCATTTTCCAGAAGGAATTCAGGGTTTATTCTTTTGTTGGTTACTGTTGGTAGGAAACTGTTTTGTCTGCACATATCTTTATTTCATCCATTTTTTTTTAAACTTAGTTTTGTTTGGTATAGGAGTTTAAATTGGCGGTTAGTTTTACTTACATAAAATATATTTTTACTGATTTATAGTGCTGACATCATTGTTCTTAAAATGGTAGCCTTATTTCTATAACTTTGTAGGTAATCTATCTTTTGTCTATGTCAGTAGAATTAGCTCTTTTTAATTGGTGTTTTATGCTTTCACAGTGATGTTTAAGTTTAGATGTCTTCTATTTATGCTCCTTAGATTTAATTGGGCTTCATTAACCTGAAGGCTGATGTCTTTAACAATTCTGGGAGATTCTCAGGCATTATTATTACTGTTGTTGTTATTATATTTTTTGAGATGGAGTCTTGCCCTGTCTCCCAGGCTGGAGTGCATTTGCGTGATCTTGACTCACTGCAACCTCCGCCTCCCGGGTTCAAGCGATTCTCCTGCCTCAGCCTCCAGAGTAGCTGGGACTACAGGCACGCACCACTACGCATTATTATTTAAGAAGCATTTATAGAAAATGTTCCTTTCTGTTCTCTAACTTGTTTTTTTTTTTTTTTTTTTTTTTTTTTGGTCTCTCTACCTTTCTTTCATGTTTTCATTATCTATTTCTCTGAGTTATATCCTGGATAATTTCTTCATACCATCTTCCTCAGTAGAAATTCTTTCTTCACCTGTGGTTAGTTTCTTTACCCACTGAGGTTTTCCTTTTTTCTTTTAAAGAGACAGGGTCTCTCTTTCTGTCACCCAGGCTGGAGTGCAGTCGCTAGATCATAGCTCACTATAACCTAAACTCCTGGGCTCAAGAAATCTTCCTGCCTCTGTTTCCTGAGTAGCTAGGACGACAGGTGTATACTACCACCATGCCTGGCTAATTTTTAATTTTTTTGTGGAGATGTGGTCTCGAGGTGTTGCCCAGGTTGGTATTATACACATGGTTGCAACTGATCTTCCTGCCTTGGCCTCCCAAAGTGTTTGGATTATAGGCGCAGGCCATTGTGCTGGGTCAAAAAACTTTTATTTAGATGTAATTTACATGCCATAAAATAGTCCCATTTCTACACTCAATAATTTTAATTTATTTACTCTGTTGTGCAACCATACCCATAATTTAACTTTAGAAATCTTTATCATGCCCAAAAAGCAACCTTTGTGTCCATAAGTAGTCACTCTCCATCATCCCATTCTCCTTTCCCAGCCCCTGGCAACCACCAGCTTACCTTCCGTCTCTATAGATTTGTCTATTATGGACTTTTCATATCAGTGGAATCATACAATATGTGGTCTTTTGTGACTGGCTTCATTCAAAAACATGTTTTTGAGGTTCATTTGTGTTGTAAAATGCGTCAGTACTTCATTCTTTTTGAAGGTGAAATAATATTCCATTGCGTTGTTGTAACATTTTGTTCATCCATTCTTCAGTTAGTGGGCATTTGGGTTGTTTTTTTTGGCATTATGAATAATGCTGCTATGAATGTTTGTGTATATGTTTTTGTGTGAATGTGTTTTCGTCATCCATTGAGTTGATTAGTTTATTTTTTAATTATACAGAAAATACACTTCTACATTTTTGTAAAAGAGCCAAATAATATAAAGAAAGGTATGTAGTGCATACAGTATGTCCTCTTTCTCCACTGCCATTTCCCACTGTAAAATAATTGAGTGTGCTTTTTTTTGGTCTTTTGTATGCATTTATATATTTGTGTAATTACATCTCTTTTATTTTAAGATAAAATACATGTATTTTTGAGGCTTACTTTTTCTTTATTTCAGTATGTTTTGGAGTTCTTTATTTTTTTTGTCAGTACTCAGGTCCATGTCATTCTTAGTGGTTGCATAGTCTTAGTTTGCTATGCCATACTTTGTGTAATTTACCTATTGACATATATTTCTAGATGTTGTTTTACAGCGAAGCTATTTTATATGTATCTTTCTGCGATTCTGAGTAGCGAAATTGTTGCCTCAAAGGATAGAACTTGGATTTTTCCAGGATTTATATTTGTATTTGTTTCTGCCAGTTACTTTGAGGCCACCACTTCCTGGACTACTTTTGATTAAATCCTTGCTTAATGTTCTCAGGTAGCAGGACTTCAGGCTATGAATCCATGTGGGTTGAGGTTATGAAATTTCAGGGGAGAATTTTTTTCTTCCTTCACCCATTGCTAAGTTTAAAGTAGGCAAATATCATTGTTGCCTCTTTGCCCATTTTCTTGTTGACCTTTACATTGAGGGATCATAGTTTCAAGTAACTCCTCTGTTAGTATCTTCACTTTGGTTTTGCTATTGGATTTGTTTGAAATCTCCATGGCAAAATCCAGTCGTAATCCTTACATTTCAGAGTTCCTGCGTTCACTTTGTCTTTGTTTTCTCTGTAATTATCCACGGTATATACGGTGCCGTTGTGCTGGAAAAGAAAGTCTGGTTAGTCCTTGAAACATATTCTTCCTTGGCTTTCTGCATACCACAGTCCTGGTTTTTCTCCTCTCACCACTCTTCTTTTGGACACTACTGTACTCTGAAAGCATGGAGAAATTATTGGCACATTTGTCTCCTTTTGTGGGCTGCGGGCTCTTACTAGCAGAAATCATTAAGTCCTGACACTTTTTGCATTTCTGTCAGACTTTTGAAAAGTTTAGCTTAAACTAAGAATGAATACCTCTATTGCATTCTCTTTCCTGAAAGGGAAAACAGTTTCATTAAGTAACTGTTAGAAATGTCATCAGAATTCAGTAGGAGGGAAAATGCTTCCTTGCTCTGCATGAGTTTAGTTCTGTTTAAAAAAAATAAAAATAAACTAATTTGTTGCCTCACATTTCCCTCTGAAAGGAGAAATGGCCACTGTTACAATTGTTTAATGTTGTTAGGGAAAAATAATATCTACTTATTAGTGCAGTGCTATTAATATTAACGTGTATGGTATTCCTGTTTTTTCCATCGTGCTCTCCTGTTTTTAACCTTCCATCTTTTAGTTGGTTGTTAGATGAAATTGGAGAAAATGTTCTTGGTCATTTTATATACAGTTGTATTAGCAACCATTATCATATATTCCCACATTTTTAATGTTTTTTCTTCACTTTGTATTTTTTCCTTCCTTGAATGTTTCTACCTTTTAGGATAGTTTCTCAGAGTGTCAAGTTGAGATAAAACTTTACAAAATGTGAGACCTATGTGCCTCCCCTATCCCCTTAATTTGCTTTATTTTTCTTCAAATTTTAATATATCATGTAGTACAGTGGACTTACTACAGGGGTTGAGGAGAAAATTTATGTAACATCAAAAGGATGCTCAAGAGATTAACATACCCACTTTTCCCTGTGTTGCACTGTCACCTGTCCAAGAATTACTATGAAGGTTGCTTCACATCAAAGGTCAATCAGATGTTTGCATAGGACTGTGACCTTTGTAACATCACTTCAGCCTCTGATTGACTGCTTTTTGCAACTAATCAGACTGATTGTGGGTCACCACTTCATTACTTGAAGTGAACACCAAGTTGCCAATGGGAAACCTCTAGGGGGTATTTGAACCCAAGAAGATTCTGTATCTGGGCACCCTTTACCATTATGTTCAGGAGACCAGGGATAATCATACCAATAAAGTGCTTTTTTAGTTTGCTTTTGTTGTCTTGTGTTTTCCTTGGTAGTTAAGCAGATTGATTCTCCTTTATGTTCTTGCTTCTTCTACTAAGAAGGGTAATTCTTCTTGACTTAGTAAAGTTCTCAAGATCTGGAAGATTTCCGTAGCAGTGTTTCCCAAAATGTGGTCCTTGAAACAAGGCTTGAGACGATCTACACTCAAAGGATTCTGTTATCTTTGGAAACCTCTTTTTTGTTGTTGGGAGTTTTTTGTTTATTTTATTTTATTGAGATGGAGTCTTGCTCTGTAGCCCAGGCTGCATGCATTCATGTGATCTAGGCTCACTGCAACCTCCGCCTCCTGGGTTCTAGCTATTCTTGTGCCTCAGCCTCCCGAGTAGCTGGGATTACAGGTGCATGCTACCACTCCTGGCTAATTTTTGTATTTGTGGTAGAGACGACGGGGTTTTGCCATGTTGCCCAGACTGGACTTGAACTGCTGACCTCAGGCCATGTTCATTGACCTCCCAAAGTGCTGGAATTACAGGCTTGAGCCACCGTGCCTGGCCTTGTTTAGTTTTATTAGAGACAAGTTCTTGCTGTGTTGTCCAGGCTGGACTCCAACTACTAGACTCAAACGATTCTCCTGCCTCAGCCCCTTGAGTAGCTGGGACTACAGGCATGCATCACTGTGCCCAGCTATTTTTGGGAACCTCTTTATGTCATCTTCTTCCCTTTGGACAATCACTGTACAAGTTAGTATATGAAAAGTTTTGTTGAAGAAGCCAGTTCTTCTTTCTTTGACCCAGTTTTTTAAAAAATGTATGTGATCACAGAACCCTCATTTGTGAATATGAGTAGAAAATAATTAAAACCTTGTTTTAACATAGAAATTTGCTTAAATTTGTCTTTATTCAAAACAAATTAAGCAAATTTGAAGTCCGTTACAGTGATGCACAACACAGTTTTCTATCTGTAGTGTTGGATGGCTAAGCTTACTTTAAGTGTCATAAATTGAAGACCTAGAAACATTACTTACTGAGAGTAATATTTCACTGTCCAGAAAAAAAACCAGTTTTTAAGCAGAGAACTCTTAAGAAATGAACAGATACCCATATTCGTCTTCTTCACTTTGAGAAAAGACTTACGCTGGGTGCAGTGGGCGGTGCCTGTTGTCCCAGTTACTTGGAAAGCTGCGGCAGGAGTTCTGGACTGTAGTGCGCTATGCCGTTTGGGTGTCCGCATTGAGTTCAGCATCAATATGGTGACCTCCCGGGAGCAAGGGACCCCCAGGTGTGTCTCAGGAGGATGGGTGAACGATCCAGGTCAGAAACAACAGATCAAATCTCCCATGCCAATCAGTAGTGGGATTGTGCCTATGTACTCCAGCCTGGGCAACATAGTGAGACCCTGTCTCTGAAGAAAAAAAAAAGTCATATTAAGAATCTTTATAATCTTGCATGCAATTTTAATAACATTATTTGGTTTTAAAATTTATGATCTTGCATGAAATTATAATATTTGGTTTTAAAATTCATAAATTAGGGACTACTGTGTTTTGTTTTTTTTGTTTTTGCCTTGTACCCTGGAAAAGCATGTCCACTGATAACAAGGGAAGAAGTATACAATAAAAGCTGTACAAATAAGTATGCAAAATACGTAGCCATTTTAGGATACCTAGTATGTAGGAAGAAAATCTTAACATATCTCAGATCATAATATGTTGTATTTTGATGTTCTTCTATAAATGGTGTTAACAATAACCTTGAAATATTAAACTATGCAGGTGATCCTATTTAAGAAAATGAATAGTAGATTATGTATTAAAATTACTTTAAAAAATTTTATAAAGTCTTTTTAAAATTTTATTAATATTTTCTTTTTTCTTCTGATTTCATTATTATCACAAAGCAAAAATTTTTGAAAGGCTTTTTGTATGAAGGATTACTTTTAGAGTTTCTCTGGAAAGCTTGTCTGTGAAATGACATTTTTTAAGGATTTTGGAGAACTATGGCTTTTTTTTTTTTGAGACACAGTCTCACTGTGTCACCCAGGCTGGAGTACAGTGGCGCAATCTCAGCTCACTGCAACCTCTGCCTCCTGGATTCAAGCGATTCTTCTGCCTCCACCTCCTGAGTAGCTGGGACTACAGGCATGCGCCACCCTGCCCGGCCAATTTTTTTAGTATTTTTAGTAGAGACGGTTTCACCATGTCAGCCAGGCTGGTCTCAAACTCTTGACCTTGCGATCTGCCTACCTTGGCCTCCCAAAGTGCTGGGATTATAGTCATGAACCACCGCGCCCAGCCAAACTATGGCTTTTATAATTAGAAAGCAGCAAAGGAAGCACTGCTAAAACTTTTAAGCACTTTTAACTCAAGCTATTAAGACCTTACGCAAGTTGAGCATCCCCAATCTGAAATGTGAAATGCTCCGAAATCTGAAACATTTTGAGTAGCAATGTGACACTCAAAGGTAATGTTCATTGGAGCATTTCAGATTCTGGCTTTTTAGATTTGGGATGCTCAGCCAGTAAATCCGAAACAGTTCTGGTCACAAGCAGTTCAGATAATGGCTACTTGACCTATAACCTCAATATAGTAGCTATGACGTCTTGATGTTGTATAGGTAACTGCCTATTCTTCATAACTACTTTACAGCATTAGTGTTGAAATATTTTTTCCAGTGTGGAAGAAATCGGTTTGTTTTGTGATCCGAAACTTCAAAGCTTTTTTTTTTTTTTTTTTTTTTTTTTTAGTGTAAGATTAGCCATTATGCAAAACTTACTGGTCAAGCAGTTAATAAGATACACATATTCCATTGAAGGTTTTTGTACATAACAAGGCAATTATAAACTCCGAAAGTTTCTTTGCTGCTTTTGATTATGATTTTTTATTCTAATTTTTGTTTTATTTTTGAGACAGAATCTTACTGTAACTTAGGCTGTAGTGCAGTGGTACAACTATAGTTTACTGCAGCCTTGGCCTCCTGGGCTCAAAAGATCCTCCTACCTTATCCTCTGAAGTAGCTGGGAGTACAGGTGCATGCCCCTACACCTGGCTAATTTTTTATTTTTTATTTTTTTGTAGAGAGAGGGTGTCACTATGTTACCCAGGCTGATCTCAAAATGCTGGGCTCAAGCAGTTTTCCCGCCTCTCCCTCCCAAAGTGCTGAGATTATATTCATGAGCCACCACATGTAGCCTACTTTCTTTCCTTCATAAATCTGCCGGTCTTTGGGAACTCATGTTAAAAATTCTAAAAGCTTTTCTAGCTGTAGTTTGAGCATCAGACTGAACTTTCTCCTTTTTTGCAATTTGCTTGTATTTTAAAAGCAAATCAGGACTGGCACAGTGGCTCACACCTGTAATCTTTTGAGAGGCCAGGGTGGAAGGATCTCTTGAGGCCAGGAGTTTAAGACCTGCCTGTGCAACATAGTGAGACCCCGTCTCTACAAAAAAAAAAACAAAAAAATTTTTTTTAAATTAGCCAAGCATGGTGTTGCACACCTATAGTCCTAGCTACTCAGGAGACTCAGGCAAAAGGATGGCTGGAGCCCAGAAGTTCCAGGCTGCAGTAAGCTAGGATTGTGCCACTGCATGCCTGCTCGAGTGATAGAATGAGGCCCTATCTCTTAAAAAATAAACAACAACAAACCTAGTCAAACTTTAAGCAGCTACTGTAGCTGTTGTACTTGGTGAGATTGAAGATCCAGTCCTGGAGTTCCTGGAACATCAGAGGATGCGATTCTTCCAGAATCTTTTCGTTGAGCGAAGACTGCCTCTTTTTGACTTGTGACGAGGCCTTACTGGAAAGAAAAGTCATGTAGACCTCCTTTGCCTTTTCCTGCATCTGCTTATCTTGCATTAAAAAAAGAAATCTTTACATGCTAGCCAAAACAAAATATTTTCTTCATTGAGTTTCTTTTTTAAAAATTTCCTAAATTTTGTCATGCCTTCTAGGTCTTCCACCAGATTATCCAGGAAAGCCACCCATTTGGCTGTGCTCTTGAGGCACTGGTGGCTGCTGCCAGAACTACTGTTACTGTCATGGATGTGTTTACTGGTTTATAGGAAAGAATATTATAATGCATACAGATGAAGAGATGCATGAGGCAAGGGATGTGGAGCTTCCATGTCCTTTCCAGGTGTGCCACCCTCTAGGAAACTCCAAACATTGAGCAGCCTGGAAGCTCTAGTGTTGAAATAGTTTGACAGTAGATTGTGAATTATAGGACAGGCTATTCAAATTTTGAGCAATATGTGTATAGAATATATAAAGGGCTAGTAAAGAGAAAGGTATGAACATTTGGAGGAAATGTAATTATTTCAGATTGTAGAAGGATATTATCAAGGATAACTAGAAGGATGTTATGTTGTTTTTTTAAAAGTACAGGCCGAGTGTGGTAGTTCACACCTGTAATCTCAGCACTTTGGGAAGCTGAGGTCGGGAGAATTGCTTGAGGCCAGGTGTTCAGTATCAGCCTGAGCAACAAAGTGAGACCCCCATCTCTACCAAAAAAAAATTAGCCGGGCATTGTGGTGTGTGCCTGTAATCTCAAGCTACTTGTGAGGCTGAGGTGGGAGGATTCCTTGAGCCCAGGAGTTTGAGGATGTGGTGAGCTGTGATCACACCACCGTACTCCAACCTGGTGACACACACCTAGTCTCAAAAAAAAAGGACAAATTATTATTGATGTTCTTTTCTAGAAACGACTACAGAAAGAACTGTTGGCTTTGCAAAATGACCCACCTCCTGGGATGACCTTAAATGAAAAAAGTGTTCAAAATTCAATTACACAGTAAGTATTTAATGTTTAAAGTGCTCTTTCTTTCTTTTATTATCAATAATGTATGAATGTTCACCCACTTTTTAAAACTACAAAATTATTTTCACATTTCATTTTATTCTCTTTCACCAAGAGGGAAATACAGTAAACAGATCTTATTCTATGCATTTATATATATAATCAATTTTGTTTTACAATGTTATAAACATTGTTGCATAATTTGTAAAGCTGTTTTTAGACTATCTTTGGTACATTTTTTAAAAGTTTTGTTTAACTGAGTAGCAGTGACTTTGTGATGTGATCCTCATCTATAATATTAAAGAACTGTTTGGTGTGAGGTTTTATCAAATTAAAAATATGTATCTATTTAGGCATATGAAGAGAGTAATAGTCAAGAGGTATCCCATGCCCTAAAAACATTAATTGCATCCTGTACAGAAGGGCAGCTAAGTGCAAGTGTGACTCTCTGCAGTCGTTTAATAATTTTGTTAGACAGTGGTAAATGTTCTGAAATCGTGGAGAAATCTAAAATAATTTATCCTCCACTTAGAAAAACCTCTAAAAAGAAAAGGAAAAGTAGCCAATAAGATAAAAATTGACTATAAACCAACTTGTAGGACAAATGAGCCAATTCATATATTTGGTCCAGGGAGTAAAAATGACCAAAATTCATATAACTTACCCTTTCAGAAGGAACAGTTTTGGGTACCTTTGACTTTGGCATTTGTATCAGTACTTAAGACGGGGTCAAAGCTTTAAGAACAAGAATATTACGAATGGATGTATAGACTCTTTTGAAAAAAAAAATGTAATACACTTCTTTAACTCTGCAACAATCACTTAAAAATATTGTTGAATTCTGAACTGATTTTTTGTATATATCATACATAGAAAATATAAAACTGTTGTTCTAAAGCAACCAAAAGTGGAGCATACATTTAGAGTGGCATTTGTTGCATTTTGAACTGACTCTTTTTTCATCCTGATGCAGATTATATCCCATTTTAATCTTTTTCCTCTCTCCTTTCATTAGTCTACCTTAGAGTATCCTATAACAACTGTCCCTATAGTTCTCAAGGAATCTGATAATAATGAGATTACTTCTTCTTTCATCCTTTATTTTTTTGGGAGGATGGGGAACCACACAACATAATAATTTATAAAAAGTTAAAGAAACGTTTTAAATTTTTACAAATAGAAACGCTTTAATAGATTACCAGGTAGTTATACCACAAATTATAACAGCCAAAGCAACAATACCTTTGTTGTAGAGTAAATCCTATCATATCAAGATACTGGTCAGGTAAGAATTTTTCTTTTAATTTATTGTAAATGAACCGTAAAATTTTTACCTTTGTGCCATCTTCTAGGCTATAAAAATAGTCTTATAAAGAATCAGATTTTTAAGAGTATATGAAATGTGGATATGGATGTGGAAGATCCATTAAGAGGATGATGATGAAAGCACATTAAGCAGCTTTCTGATGGGCACAAAAAGTAGAATGAAGAAGATCTGGTATTTGAGAGCACAACAGGGTGACTATAGTCAACAGTAATTTATTGTGCATTTTCAAATAGCTAAAAGTATAATTGGATTGTAACAGAAAGGATAACTGCTTGAGGTGATGGATACCTCATTTACCCAGGTGCAATTATTATGCATTGTGTGCTTGTATCAAAATATGTCATGTGCCCCATAGATATATACACCTACTTTGTACCCACAAAAAAATTGTTTTTTAGTTTTCTGGAAGAAATTTGGTAGCATATATTGAGACCTTAAAAAATATGGACACTATCCTGTTTGACCCACCACACACCATCCTAAGAAAGTAATGATCTAGAAAAAGACTTAGAACCAACTATACTAATTTCAACATTACTAATTCTAGGGATAATTTGGGAATAGTGTAAATGTCAATAATATGGAAAAGGTTTGTCAAGGCAGTGCAGTGAAATAGCATCACTTGAATTATAGTCTATAGTCAGCATGTAAGGTAAAAATTTTGTATAGTTATAATTACCTTTGAAAAATCCTTTAAGAAGACCTTATTGGTATGTATCCTCTGTATGAATAAATCCACCAAAGCCAGTTTTTCCTCCAGAGTGGAATAGATGATTGTGTCTTTGATTAACAACCATGATGTGTGAAGAAATAAAAAAATCTAATGCTTAAACATTAGAATTAGAGTACTAGGTACTCACAGGTGTTGAAGAACTGAGACTAATTGAGAGAACAACATGTGTAGTCTCATTGCATCCTTACTCTGGGGCATATGCTTGTGATTGGAATCATAAACCCTGATGGTTTAAATTGATGTAATTTAAGTGTGCACAAAATGCAGCTACTCAGCTGCCATTTTGTATAGGCTTTGATGGTATAGGAAACAGCAAAATGACTAGAATGAAATATACCCCCAAAAATTTTAACAGTGGTTGTCACTGGGTGATTTTTATTTCTACTTTTCTGAAGTTTCTACAATGAACATATCTTACTTTTTTAACTAATAAAATCTTATTAGGCCTGGCATGGTGGCTTATGCGTGTAATCTCAATGCTTTGGGAGGCTGAGGTGGGGCGGGAGGATCCCTTGAGCCCAGGAGTTCAAGACGAGCTGGACAACATAGGGAGATCCCATCTCTAGTGAAAAAAAATTTTTTTTCAAGTTGGCTGGACGTGGTGGTATGTACCTGTGGTCCCAGCTACCTGGGAGTCTGAGGTGGGAGTCACTTGAGCCCAGGAAGTCAAGGCTGCAGTGAGCCCTGATTGCACCACAGTTCTCCAGCCTGGGTGACAGAGTGATACCTTGTCTCAAAAAAAAAGGGTTATTAGAAAGTACCATGCACAGGCCGGGTGCAGCGGTTCACACCTGTAATTCCAACACTTTGGGAGGCTGAGGCAGGCAGATCACCTGAGTTCAAGAGTTCGAGACCAGCCTGAACAACATGAAGAACCACCCCCTCTACTAAAAATACAAAAAATTAGCCGAGCATGGTGGTGCATGCCTGTAATCCCAGCTACTTGGGAGGCTGAGACGGGAGAATCACTTGAACCCAGGAGGTGGAGGTTGTGGTGAGCCGAGACTGTGCGATTGCACTCCAGCCTGGGCAACAAGAGCAAAACTCTGTACCAAAAAAAAAAAAAAAGAAAGTACCATGCACAATGTTGAAAGTTATGCTGTCTTTGACCTCATGTAGTATCTGCATGTTGTGCAGATATTACGAGGATTGATGAGATACTTGGTTAGCTCTTTATTTTTAAAAGCTGTGCTTGTTTGCATAGGTCACATGTTCATTTATGTTGTGTGTCCTCAAATTGCCATATAAACAGAATGAAAGACCACCATTTTTCCTGGGAATATTACTCTGCCTAGTGGATGTGGGTGGAAAAACAAGAAAGGAATTTCGAAGATTAAGAAGGACCTAATCTATAAAGAGATAGTTTTTTGTTTTGTATGCAGCTTTTGCATTGCCTGTAATTTACCATGTATTGACTCTGAGTCAGGAATGTGCTAAGTTTTTTACTTATGTAGGGTCTTTTATCTCCAACAACACTATGAGGTGATTATCTTCTGTTTTATTATTGAGGTAGTTAAAACTGGAGAGATAACACAACTTTCTTACACAACGAGTTAAGATTAACTATAACTGCCACTTCAGTATAACTTCAGTTATAACTGTCTAATTTCACTATAAAATGTTGTCTCTTGGGTCTGTGGTCGTATCTTTTATTACCATGTATGGTACTCAGCATGCATTCTTAAAATGAATAGCCATGCTCTTAAGAGTCTGTATACTGTAGCTGATTTCTTTTAGAGAATAGGTACATTTATTAGTTTACATAATCCTAAGTTCATAGTATGCGTGGTAACGACTAGAATCCCAACACTGTGTTTTCTGTCTTCCTTTTGTTTTCTTGTATTTTAAGTACAAGAAACTTTAATACCTGAAAAGTTCAAGAGAATTGCCTAGGTGTACAATAATTATAAGTGACAGAGCTATAATTAGGAACACATTGTTAATGACTTCAATTCACTTTTGCTTCTAATGCTGCCCTGTTATCTTTGCTGTCATTATCCCTTATTCTTCCCCCCATCTTAAAGAAAATAACAAGAAATAGTGTATACACTATAAATAACAACACATTTATGTTTATGATTGTTATATATGAAAACAAAGTATGCTTGCATAGATGCCATAGAAATGGGCTTTATTAAACAATTGAAACATAGTGAGAGATAAAGGAAAGGCAGTACAAAGCCTTGCTTAATCGTCAGAGCAAGTGGAATGATATCAGTTTAACTCCCCTTACCCTGTTAATCTTCTCTAGAATGTTGATGAGAAAAATAAATCTGACAGCTACGGTTCTCTGTAGTCATTGTCTATACGTGTTTCTCCATGGCTTCCACCAGTTATAATCAGAAAGACAGTTGATTAGTTTGATATTATGTATAGAATACTTAATATCAGCATTGTAGAAATGGTACTTTGAAAAACTAAGGTAATGTAAATCAATTAGGAAGAGCACAGGCTTGGGTGTCAGCGCACCTTAGTTTGAGATTTGTTTGTTTGTTTATTTTGAGACAGTCTTGCTCTGTAGCCCAGGCTGGAGTGCGGTGGCATGATCTTGACTCACTGCAACCTCTGTCTCCCGGGTTCAAGCAATTCTCCTGCCTCAGCCTCCTGAGTAGCTGGGATTACAGGTGCACACCACCACGCCCAGCTAATTTTTGTATTTTTAGTAGAGACCAGTTTCACCATGTTGGTCAGGCTGGTCTCAAACTCCTGACCTCGTGATCCACCTGCCTCAGCCTCCCAAAGTTCTGCGATTACAGTCGTGAGCCACCACGCCTGGCCTTGGATTTTTATTTTGTTTGCTTTTTTAGACCTATCTTTTGCTAGCTGTCTGACCTTGATCTGGTGGTTTCACCCCTGAGTGTCAGAGAAGGTCATGTGAATTAACAGTGAGAGAGTTATTGGGAGGCTGGCATGTGCTGTTACACATAAACAACTCTTGTCCCAGTGCTTAGTGTACAGGAAGTACTTGGTGTCCTCTTTTCTCCTCCTTACCCCAATATCTTAAGTTTTTAATTTGCCTTTTCTATTCTAGGTGGATTGTAGACATGGAAGGTGCACCAGGTACCTTATATGAAGGGGAAAAATTTCAACTTCTATTTAAATTTAGTAGTCGATATCCTTTTGACTCTCCTCAGGTAATTGCCTTGCTTTAAATTTTTTTTTTTTTTTTTTTGTATTTTTAGATAGCTAAATGCCAGAGATGTTTGACTCAGTAAAAACATATAAATCATTTATATGTATGTAGATGGATTTGTTATTTCCTTATTCGTAATATAATCAAGATATGAACATTACACTTTATTGGGATTAGGGCTTTACTACATTTTGCGTCTAAAATTGTTTGTTTCTTACCCATAAATACTAGCAGAAAAGGGAATAGAAATCTAACCAGGCCTCTAGACCAGGGGTCCCCAACCCCTGTGCTGGACTGGTACTGGTCTCTGTTCTGTTAGGAGTCGGGCCACACAGGAGGTGAGCACCATTACTGCCTGAGCTCCGCCTCCTGTCAGATCAGCAGTGACATTGGATTCTCATAGGAGTACAAGCCTTATTGTGAACTGCACATGCGAGGGATCTAGACAGTACACTCCTTATGAGAATCTAATGCTTGATGATCTGAGATGGAACACTTTCATCCCAAAACCATCATCCAACCCCCAACCCCATCCGTGGAAAAATTGTCTTCCGCCAAACCAGTCCCTTGTGCCAAAAAGATTGGGGACCACTGCTCTAGGCCATTGGAGAAGTTGGCATTTTGGAATAACGGGAGGCACCTCTCCTAGGTCAGATGATAGAATCACATGGTGAAGAGAAAAGTTCTCTGTTGGAAGGAGTACTTTGATTTTGCATTGACATGCTGTCTTTGCAGCCTTTTAGTGCTGGAATGGCAGAGTACATCACCAGATGTTAAATTTCTAAACATCGGCCCAAAGTCTGTTTATTACAATTTGATGCCCAGTCAGTTTAGTTAATAACTTAATACTTAGACAAGGGATAATGGTGGTAGAGGAATGTTTTTTGAGAGCTGTTTAACTATGGTAAATGATTAATCAGAGATTTGAGAAAGGAAGACTCTAGGATGACTTCCAGGTTTCTGGCTTGGTAATATAAGTAAATGAGTTACTATAATTACTTATTCTTCGGAGAATTATTGTAACAAAGCACTTCATTTTTAAAATTTGAGGCTTGTGAGATCCGTTGGCTAAAATGGTAAGACGTAATGCCAGCTCTCTCTAGTATTGCTAGCAAATGAGCTATTCTGTAAAATAGAACCAAATACCTGAAATATTTCCCAGATACTGAAAATTTAGCTTGTAGGTGCTGAAGTGTACTATTTGGGGGAAGATCTTATTTCATTGCCACTTTAAACAATATACCAAACACAGGTTAATCTTTTCTTAGTTATGTAAGAGAAGAGATAGAAGTCAGTTACTGTATCATGCTATAAGTAAAGAGGTAATTGTTTTAAAGCATAGATTTAAATGGATACTGACTCCTTAAGTTCTGAAATTTTCATGGGAGCAGAAAACTACCAAGACTTTTAGGACTTATTTTTTTTATCATTTTCACAAAAATTAAAGTGAAAGGGATTATGCTGTTGTGACCACCTCTAGATGTCTATAGTAAGCATTTGTAGACTGTAATAAAAAGTCAAAACAAATATTTTCTCTCCAGAAGATTGTCATCACTTTTGTTGTTTTCTGGCTGGTCAGCAGCATTTCTGACTTTATTGTGGAGACAACTGGATCTCAGTCTGTTTTCATCAATCAGCCTGTTTTCATCAATCAGCCTATTTGTCTACATTCATCTAAGTTCATTGATGGTATGGGAAGGAAGAATATTTCACACCAACTCAGAAGCTTTTGACTAGGGAGATATTGGGGGAAGGCTTACTCTGGGAACTCACCAGTTTTTCACCAGAGGAAAATAATATTTCTGTAAGCATGAAACCAAGTCAAAAACGTGTTCTCTAAACTCTTTCCTTAATATTGAATTCTAAATCAAATATCAAACTTAAACATTATGTTGAATTTCTTCTTTAATATTTCTGTAAGTTACAGCATTTATTATAAATTCTCCCTATCATCCTACTTCAAATTCATTTTATCCTCCTTCCTGATTTTATTTCTGCCTGCTCTTCTAACATTGGTGTTATCCAGGTTCTTTATTCAGCACTGTGTTACTCTTCTCACTCTTCTTTCACCTTCAATCACCTTAAGCAGCTAACTCAGATCTACAGCTCTGGGAACATCTCTTTTTTTAAGGCTTAATTTCATACCGTTGTTGAAATACTTGAGTACCTCCAGACATCTCAAATTTAACACAACTAAATTTGACCTTTCCAATAACAAAGCACATTTTGTTTTTCTTTATCCTGGGTTACTGTCCACCTATATATCTTGTGTTCAGTTTTTCTCTTTTCCACACCCCTCCTTCCTACATTTGAAAGGTAGCCCACTCTATTCTTAATGTCAGTGCTATAGTGTGGTTTTTTGTTTGTTTGTTTTTGTTTTGTTGTTTTTGAGACAGAGTCTGACTTTGTCACCCAGGTTGGAGTGCAGTGGTGCAGTCTTGGCTCACTGCAACCGCTGCCACCTGGGTTTAAGTGATCCTCCCATATCAGCTTCCCAAGCAGCTGGGGCTACAGGTGCATGCCACCACACCCAGCTAATTTTTATATTTTTTGTAGAGATGGGGTCTTGCCATGTTGCCCAGACTAGTCTCAAGCTCCTGGGCTCAAGCGATCAGCCCACCTCCTTGGCCTCCCAAAGTGCTGGGATTACATGTGTGAGCCACCATGCCTGGCCTAGTCCAGGTTTTTATCTGTTAATTGAACCATTACAGTAACTTTTAGTTCTTTGGATTCCTATGCATCCTTTCACGGTGCCATTAGATTTCTTTGAAGGCACAGTTATCTCTTTGGTTACATACCACACACATGCACATGCACCAACACACACACCCCCACACACCGACCCCACCCCCCCCCCCCCCCCCCCCACATATACACACACACAGTCTCCACCATCCCCAGAATTCCCCACCTCCTCACAGTAAAACCTCTTAATGTTTATTTCCTATGGAATCTAGTTTTTAGCCTGGCATTCAAGTCCCTGTGTTGTCACATCCAAACTTGACTTTTTCTGCACCTACATGCATTCTTTATGGTAATATTTCTATAGTACTTCATAATTTAACTTCCATTCTGATTTTGTCTTCTAACATCTTTTAATGAAGTGGTTAGGGGAGGTAGATTCATCCTCATTTTATATGTGAAGAAATTGAAACTTGTAGAAGTGAAGTGCCTTGTTCACGTTTTAATACCTAGTTTATAGAACAATCTAGACCCAAACCCAAGTCTTTCCTTTCCTCCTTTGCCATACTGCCAATTAGATGAGAGTACCAGTATGGGAAAAAATGCCTATTTATCTATGTAGTAATTTTCTCTCTGAAAGTGAAAGATTATATGTGGAATGAATGATACCTTTGAAAGCTCTAGGCCAGTTATTCTCACTCGTTTTGAAATATAAGGATTCCTTTTTTAATTTACTTTTTGGTGGGGTGGGTGGGGCGGAGACAGACTCTCCCTCTGTTATCTGCCTGTGCTGTGGTGTAATCATAGCTCACTGCAGCCTCCAACTCCTGGGCTCAAATGATCCTTCCACCTCAGCCTCCAGAGTAGCAGGGACACAGCCATGTGCCACCATGCCTAGCTTGGTTTTTTTATTTTGTTTTTTTGTTTGTTTGTTTTTATTTTTTTGAGATAGAGTCTCTCTCTGTTGCCCAGGCTGGAGTGCAGTGGTGCTATTTCTGCTCACTGCAACCTCTGCTTCCTGGGCTTAAACCGTCCTCCCACCTCAGCCACTCTGAGTATCTGCAACTACAGGTATGCACCACCATGCCCGGCTAATTTTTTTTGTATTTTTGGTAGTAGAGACAAGGTTTTGCCATGTTGGTCCAGCCGGTCTTGAACTCCTGTCCTCAAGTGATCCGCCCGCCTCGTCCTGTCAGAATACTGGTATCATAGGCACGCCCAGTGAGGATTCCTTTTTAATATCAGTTAATTCTGTAGCCCCTCACATGGCATAGAGGTTGTATATTCTAATATCTATTGATTGGGAAAATAGCAGCACTACTCTTAGGCCAGTAATACTTCAAAATTTTTTAAAAGGTATTTATACATAATCTATATAGTTTTAACATAATTATAAGGGGTCAAACATCAATGTTTGATGGGCTTATAGACTTCAAGATTTTTCCAATAACTGAAACTTTCCAGAGATCCACTGGGAAAGTGGCTGGAACCAGTCCTCTAGGGCAGTAAAATTCCCCCAGAATTTTATTTGATGAAACTCTGTAGCATTAGCACTTGTTAGATAAATTAGTCTTTCATCTTTCTGACTGGGCATGGTACTCATGCCTGTAATCTAGGCACTTTGAAAGGCCAAGGCAGGTGGATCACTTCAGTCACCTGCTGTTTGAGACCAGCCTGGGCAACGTAGGGCAACCCCATCTCTAAAAGAAAGAAAGAAAGAAAAAGAAGTCTTTCATCTTTCCATGCAATGAGCAGTACTGAGTTTATCACTAGTTACAAAAGTAGAATTTGGAAAATATTTCTAGAATAGATCAATCTCATTGTGAAATTACTGCTTTTGTACCTTTAAATGAGATCGATAAGACTGTTACACATCATTATGGTTTGTTGTGTTTTTCCTCCTACCAGATATATTTTATGTCTCATGTTGTGTCCTGCCTTATAATGAAAAAGTTACCTATCTCAAATATGTTTGGCTCAGTCATTTGCCTTAAAAGAAAGAATAACAACAAACAATTAGTTAGTATGGAAACAGAGATGAGGCATCTTTTCATCACTGCTTGCCACTAATGTACATTTACTGTCAGCCATACACAAAGTATCTTTCTGTATACATATTCTGTTTTCTTATGCTAGGATACAGGTAAATGGTTGGTTAATTCAACATGTATTGGGCATGTATTGTGTATCAAGTACTGTTTCTTGAGAGGGGGAGAGAGTACAGAGATTTAAAAGGCATTGGGCCTGCCTTTAAACAGTTTATAATCTGTTTAGTATTTGGATAGGTAAATATTCATTCCATATTTCTTGAGGATGTATCATGGGACAAACACTGTGCTGGGTGCTGGTAATTCAATGAGGACCAAAACTGCAACAGCAACAACAATCCTGCTTACATGGAGTTTGCATTCTTGTGGGGAGAGACAGTAAGCAATGAGTAAAATACATATAGTATGGAAGATGGTGGGGGAAGAGTATAGAAGGGGAGACAAGCGTGGTGAAATACTGAACAGAGTCGTTGGGAAAGATTTCACTGAGCAGGTGACATTGGAGGAGAGATCTGAAAGATGTACAGGAGTAAACCATTTGCAAGAGTTGAGAGAAAGAACAGGTGAAGACAAAATGCAAAGGCTCTAAATCTGGAATATGCAGGACAGGTCCCTGGAGTGTTGTATAAACAGGGAGGGGAGTGTAAGGCTGAGGTCAGTGTATTAGGCCATTTTTGCACTGCCATAAAGAAATACCTGATGCTGGGTAATTTATAAAGAAAAGAGGTTTAATTGGTTCACATTTCTGCAGGCTGTACAAGAAGCATAGTGCCACCATCTGCTTCTGGTGATGGCCTCAAGACACTTACTGTCATGGCAGAAGATGAAGAGGGAGCAGGTGTCTCACATGGCGAGAGTGGGAGCAAGAGTCAGTGGCGAGGTGCCACACATTTTCAAACAACCAGATCTCACGAGAACTCATTCACTGTTGAGGACATCACCAGGCTATTCATGAGAGCACCCACCCCGAGTGACCCAAACACCTCCCACCAGGCCCCACCTCCAACATTGGGGGTTACATTTCAACAAGAGATTTGGAGGGGACAAATATCCAAACTGTATTAGTCAGAGAGATCATTTGGGCTGGAGGGGTCATCACGGATTGTATAGGACATTTATAGCCCGTTGTAAGAATTTTGACTTTTAGTGAGATGGGGAAGCCTTTGGAAGGTTTTGAGCAGAGGAACGATGTAGTCCTATTTAAGGTTAAAAGGAACAGTCTGGCTGTTGTATGTCATATAAACTGTTCAGGGCATAAAGGTGCAAGGAGATCAGATAGGCCATTAAAGTAACCCAGGTGAGAGATGATGGTGACTTGCACCAGAAGGGTAGCAGTGGACGTTTTGGAAGGTGGTCATGTTTTGGACCTGTTTTAAAGGTTGAATCAACAGGATTTACTAATGGATTAATTTGGAGTATTACTGAAGGAGGAGTCAAGGAAGACTCCGTGATTTTTGGCATATGCATCTGTACAGACAATTAACTGAAGTGTGAATTGTATGCTTTGGGAGCAAAAGGGAAAGCAACCAATTTAGAATACTCTAAGGGGGCAAAGAAAAACTTATTTGAACTGGTAAAACTGTGTCTTAAAGGACAAAAAGAGTTTATGTGAAAAGTATAGGGCAAGGTGTGAAAGGACTTGGCCTCCTCACATTTGTAAGAATAGGCTCTTGTAGTTTTATGTGTCGATATATGGGGGATTACAGCAGGAGATGAGAGAGGAAGGTTATTTTGGGGCTCATCAAAAAGGATCTTAAACAGTGTGAAAGAAGCTTGACGTTTCTATCATAGGTATTAAGAGGGATGGCCCATCTCCATCAAAACTCTGAAGTCCACAACTGGGCATGGTAGCTCATGCTTGTAATCCCAGCACTTTGGGAGGCCAAGGCAGGCAGGTCACTTGAGGTCAGAAGTTGGAGACCAGCCTGGTCAACATAGTGAAACCCATACTAAAAATATAGAAATTAGCTGGGCATGGTGGTGTGCACCTGTAGTCCCAGCTATTCGGCATCCTGAGGCAGGAGAATTGGTTGAACCTGGAAGGTGGAGGTTGCAGTGAGCCAAGATCGTGCCACTGCGTTCCAGCCTGGTGACAGAGGGAGACTCCATCTCCAAACAAAACAAAAAAAATCTCTGAAGTCCTCAGGCTTAGTGTCTTGACTCTTACTACTTTTCGTTTCTACATCCAAGAGAAAGTTCTTCCATTCCTGTACATATCCAGTATTTGTACCCCTTTTCTCTGTTAAAGCATTCTATTTGAGTGAAACAAATCTGAAATACATCTGTATTACATTTATTATTTCTTCTTCTTCTTCTTCTTCTTCTTCTTCTTCTTCTTCTTCTTCTTCTTCTTCTTCTTCTTCTTCTTCTTCTTCTTCTTCTGCTTCTCCTTCTGCTTCTCCTTCTGCTTCTCCTTCTGCTTCTCCTTCTGCTTCTGCTTCTCCTTCTCCTTCTGCTTCTGCTTCTCCTTCTCCTTCTCCTTCTCCTTCTCCTTCTCCTTCTCCTTCTCCTCCTCCTCCTCCTCCTTCTCCTTCTTTCTTCTTTCTTCTTTCTTCTTTCTTCTTTCTTCTTTCTTCTTTCTTCTTTCTTCTTTCTTCTTTCTTCTTCGAGATGGAGTCTCGCCCTGTCACCCAGGCTTCAGTGCAGTGGCACGATCTTGCCTTATCACAGCCTCCGCCTTCCAAATACAAGCAATTCTGCCAGTAGCTGGGATTACAGGTGTGCACCACCACGCCCAACTAATTTTTTTTTTGTATCTTTAGTAGAAATGGAGTTTCACCATGTTGGCCAGGCTGGTCTCGAACTCCTGACCTTGTAATCTGCCCACCTCAGCCTCCCAAAGTGCTGAGATTATAGGTGTGAGCCACCAATGCCCGGCCACTTTTATTTATTTTTTATTGAGACAGAGTCTCACTCTGTGGCCCAGGCTGGAGTGCAGTGGCACGATCTTGGCTCACTGCAACCTCTGTTTCCTGGGTTCAAACGATTCTCCTGCCTCAGCCTCCAGAGTAGCTGGGATTACAGGTGCACACCACAACGCCCAGCTCATTTTTGTGTTTTTAGTAGAGACGAGGTTTTGCCATGTTGGCCAGGCTGGTCTGGAACTCCTAACCTCAAGTGATCCACCCGCCTTGGCCTCCCAAAGTGCTGGGATGACAGGCATGAGCCACCGTGCCTGGCTTTATACTACCTTTAAATGTCCCAGTTGTACAGGGTTGTTATTTTTGAGATTTTTTTTTTTTTTTTTTTTGAGATGAAGTTTTGCTCTTGTTGCTCAGGCTGGAGTGCAATGGCGTGATGTCAGCTCACTGCAACCTTCGCCTCTCAGGTTCAGGCGATTCTCCTGCCTCAGTCTCCTGAGTCCCTGAGATTACAGGCGCCCACCACCATGCTCAGCTAATTTTTTTGTAGTTTTTAGTAAAGACAGGATTTCACCATTTTGGCCAGGCTGGTCCCAAACTCCTGACCTCAGGTTATCCACCCGCCTCGGCCTCGCAAACTGCTGGGATTACAGGCTTGAGACTCCACGCCCGGCCTTGTTTTAGAGATTTTTAGCTAATTTTTGATGAAAATGTCTTCAGTATTTTAGAAATAGGGAAAATGTTTATTTTAGAGGGAAGAGAGGGAAGGGGACAGTGTCTCTTTGATTTGAAGCCATTTTGTTGCTAAGAGTGGTGCTGAAAGTACAATTGTCTTGATTATAAAGCTTTAGAAGTACTGAGGGAAAAGAGTAATTGCCTTCCTCTTCATCCTCATTCCCCACTCCTATTCATGCCTCCTTACCACAGACCCTTTTCTGTTGCTCAAAACTCATTCATTGCAGAGATCCAGAACCTATCTTCATGATGTCCTCATCTTGTCTTTTTTTCCTGGACTGGTTTTCCATGGTTTTCATAGGGTGATGTTCAAGCTTTCCAAAGTCTTTGAATAACAATTTTTATTGCCTTAAATTGTCAAGCATCTTGGACACCTGACAAGAAGGTGAACAGTGAACCCTATTCACTGAAGCCTGGGGGGTCATGGAGAAGGAAGATTGAGGATTGGATTAGTAGGCTAAAAGAACGTAGAATATAAAGGGAAGAGAATGATTACCATCCAAGGCAATCTAAGTTTAGTTTCGTGTGTCCAATAATTTTGTGTTTGCACTATAGCTGCATGTCGCTGGTTATTATAGAATATCAGGGAACACCTATGGATGCTTGCTGGTATATACGAGAGGACTAAAGAGAGAGAATTGAATTGAAAGCTATGCTAAGATTCCAATCTCCAGTCATTTTTGTCAAATACCATTTATGGTAGACTACCTATATGTTATATATAAATATCTGATTTAGTTTCCATTACAACAGTAAACTGATTGCTTGTACGTTCAGTTTATGTAGTTACACATTAAGTACCATCGTCTGCATTAAGTACTATCTTATAATAATTGTAATCAGAGAACATATTTTCCTCATACTGTCCCTGGAAAAACCTTGGTATCCATATCGTAAATTGGCTTTTATAATTATATTCTGTTTTTTACTGCTCATTTGTATATACTGTGTTTTGACCTAGCTTGACACCATATTAGGTGATTGACTTTCTAACTACCTCTACACCTCTAGTCTGAACAGTAGGGTGCCTCCTTTGTGGTAAGATCTCAGTACCATAAGGTCTTTCAGTATTGGGCTTGATGTTTGAAAATTCTTGAATTTCATATTAGAAAGTTACCTGATATCCATCCTTTGTTTTGTTCTTAGCAATAATGCAGAGATTTTTGGTAAACTGTATTTTATGTAGAAGTGTACAGTTATTTTATATAGAAGTGTACAATTGTAAGTCTACTTTCAATTATTGATTTTTATTAAGTCATTGTAAATATTGGTAACTATAATATTGAGCTATTTCTCCGACTACACCAAATTTGAGTGGGTTTTTTTTTTGTTTGTTTGTTTGTTTGTTCAAGACAGGGTCTCACTCTGTTGCTCAGGCTGAAGTGCCCTAGGCTATCATAACTCAACTGCAGCCTCAGACTCCTGGCTCAAACAGTCCTCTCACCTTAGCCTCCTGAATAGTTGGGACTACAGGAGCATGCCACCACATGCGGCTAGTTACTATTTTTTTTCTTTTAGGGATGGGATCTTGCTTTGTTGCCCAGGCTGGTCTTGAACTCCAGGGCTCAAGTGATCCTCCTACACTGACCTCCCAAAGTGCAGGATTACAGGTACGAGTCACCATCCCCAGCCCCTGTTCATTCTTATTTTTGATTTTTATCACTATGGTGGCTTTCAGTTTAGATTTTAGTAGTTTTATGAAAGGTACTACATTCACAGTACCCAAAAGTTACCCAGAGATTGGCCTGCTTAAAATTTTAGGTTAGTTGTGGGATAAACATACTTATCTCCAAAATGATACATACCCTGAGCACATTTATTTCTCTCTTAGCTCTCACTTACTTTTGAATAAACCGTACTGCTCGGGAGAGGTTTGGAAATGTAGTAATAATTAAAAACTGCTTCTAGTCCGGGTGCGGTGGCTCACACCTGTAATCCCAGCACTCTGGGAGGCTGAGGTGGGCGGATCACGAGGTCATGAGTTTGAGACCAGTCTGGCCAACATATAGTGAAACCCCATCTCTACTAAAAATACAAAAAATTAGCCAGGCGTGGTGGTGTATGCCTGTAATCCCAGCTACTGTGGAAGGCTGAGGCAGGAGAATCGTGTGAACCCAGGAGGCAGAGCTTGCAGTGAGCAGAGATCGTGCCATTGCACTCCAGCCTGGGCAACAGTGCGAGACTCTGTCTCAAAAAAAAGACTGTTTCTGATGCATTCAGAACTTCAAACTTGAGTCATATACGTTAGGTCTAAGATCCTTTTGTAAAACTGTATTTCCATCAGATAGTTCCTTAAAAATCTGTAATTCCATTTTACGTAGTATAATTTATGCAGCGAGGAATGTCTGTGGTCTCCGTTGTTGGCTGTTCATATGACTGCTTTGAATAAATTCCCAAAGTTCCTATGATTTCAAATTTATTGTGTTCAGTTGTTTTGTCACATCAGTTCTAGTTAGTTTTTATCAGCTACTTGAGACTCCAAAAAGTTTTTTTTGAACTTTAGAAACAGTTTAATAATTTCTTGTTTGTAGAAACTACTTGATTGCATTAAAAAACTGAAATGTTCACTTTCTCCTTTGGCTTGTAGTGAGTATTAAATAAATGAGGATGACTAACAATATGCAGTCGAAGAAATTCTGCCTTGGTTACTCTACCCATGCAGAGAACCAGATTAGCAAAATTTACATTAAAACCATCTGTGGTGCCAGGTGCAGTGACTCATGCCTGTAACCCCAGCACTTTGGGAGGCTGAGCTGGGTGGATCACCTGAGGTCAGGAGTTCGAGACCAGCTTGATCAACGTGGTGAAACCCCATCTCTACTAAAAATACAAAAAATTAGCTGGGTGTGGTGGCAGGCACCTGTAATCCCAGCTACTGGAGAGGCTGAGGCAGGAGAATCACTTGAACCTGGGAGGTGGGGGTTGCAGTGAGCCAAGGTCGTACCATTGCACTCCAGCCTGGGCAACAAGAGCAAAACTCTGTCGGGGGGAAAAAAACAAAACAAACAGTCTGTGGAAACTGTGCTTATTTGTCCCTTGTATGAATGAACTATTGAAAAAAAATTTCCTTTTATTTCAGAAATTCACCTCTGGCATGTAAATTCACCCTTTCTATGTTTAGACAAACTTCTGAAATTCTGTATCTGGCAGGTTAGGTCCTAGGGGTTACCTATTATCTAATAGGTAATAGGTAATATGCAAATAATTAATTCCCCTGGTTTTGGTTGCTAAAAGTTTTAGGGTTGCTGCATTTGCCCTGCATGCAGTATGTTAAAAAGCCCCTGCTGTTTTATTTAAAGGTTATTGAGATCTGAATTATTTTCATCTCAGTCCCCTTCTACTTCACAGTTGTTTCTGTCTTCATTACTGGTTCTAACAGAATGTCTGCTGCATCTGCTGTAGGTGTTTTCTACGGCTACTCATCACTTTTCTTTCTCTTTTCTCCTGAGTTCCTTTTGGTTCATGCCTACTTACTGGCTCTCAGGCCAAGTGATTTAGTTTATAACCATTTCTCTTCAGCAAAAATACGACTTTCCTTGTGCACTGAATTGGCTGGGTGAAACATGGTGTGGTAACCTTCGTGTTGCTATTTTCTTTAAAGGTTGGTGATTCAGTTTTGCCAAAGAAGATAATTTGACAGTTTTTTGTTTTTTGTTTTTTTGGCACTTTCAGATCACTATTCTTCTTGACTTCTTGATGGAGACCTTACTGGTAAAAATGTCTTTTTTTTTTTTTTTTTTTTTTTTTGAAGATGGAGTTTCGCTCTTGTCACCCAGGCTGGAGTGCAATGGTGTGATTTCAGTTCACTGTCACCTCTGCCTCCCAGGTTCAAGGGATTCTCCTGCCCCAGCCTCCCAAATAGCTGGGATGACAAGCGCGTGCCACCACTCCCAGCTAATTTTTTGTATTCTTTAGTAGAGACGGGGTTTCGCCATGTTGGCCAGGCTGGTCTCAAACTCCTGACCTCAGGTGATCCACCCACCTCGGCCTCCCAAAGTGCTGGGATTACAGGCATAAGCCACACCGAAAAATATCTTTAAAAAAAATAATCATGGCCAAAGAAGAAACTCTTGGGTATTGCTTGTGTTTTAATGAAAATATCCTACTTATCAAATGGCTTTTTATGGCAAAATGAATACCCCAAGGCATATGTCCGTAAGATTTGTAAACTCCCATTCTGTACATCTACAACACATGGGAATATCAGATGCATATGATGTAATAAACTATAGTTCATATTTATTAAAAATAAAATTCCACTAAAAAACACTTGTGGACAGGCTCCAGTGTGGAACTATAAGACCATTTAAGCGTTTGTTTTTTTTTTACAGAACAATATTTTTTTTAGCAAAAAGTAATTAAGAGGCTACTAGCACTGATAGATGTAATTGAGATAAATGGCATGCTTAGAGCATAGCCATTACAAAGTCAAAGTCCTTTCAGGGAGTCCTCTGCAGTTAGGTAGGGTAAGTGACTTGATTTCTCTTATTTTGAGACGTTACTTTTGTTTTTTAGCTTTTTTTTAAATTAGTGGGAATGGAGGGTTGATGTCCAGAATTTAAAGAAAAGAAATACATACAAGTATGGAAAATTGTTCCTTTGGGGAAAAAATGCTTTTTGCTGTCTTATCTAGTCTTAGTCAAGGAAATATGTCCCATAGGTTAATATATCTGAAACATTAGAAGACTCCTACTCATATGAAAGACTGCTTTATTAACATGTAAATCTTTGTAAAATTGTAACAAAATCAGATTCATAGGTAGATATTGAAAATATATGTGAAACCTTAGCTTATGGTAATTTCCTATAACATATTCCATATTAAACTATAGCATACCTTATTCTATTCATATTTACCTCACTGGTTCTTTTTTCTGCTCTATAAAGAGAAAAAAGGGTATGCCTAAAGCAATACCGTATATCTTTTATTGTTTCTGCTACAACTTAAGGTAAGATTTCTCCTTACTGATATTCTGCTGTACTTGGTATGGGGCGTTTTGCAGGGCTGAGAGAGATACTGTAAATCTGATTTAGGAATTATTGGTTTATATCTGATGAGTTCTATAAAAATCTCATTATACTTACTAAATCAGAATCTGTGAAAGTAGGACACTGGAATTTTTATTTTTCAGCAGATATTCCAGCTATGTGGTTTTTTTTTTTTTTTTTTTGGCAAGGTCAGGAATTAAGAATTACTGCTAACCTGCAGAATAAATACAGTACACAGTGTAAACATGAGACGTCTGCTTTCTTTGAGCAACTTTGGACTATGCTTACAGATTCCTCAGGATACATGAATTTATTCTCCTGCCTATTTGCTTAGGTAAATAAGTTTAAGAAAAACTACTGTAAGATATTTGTTGAATTATTAGAGCAAAGGAATGAAATAGTAGATTTATTACCATTCAAAACATCGCTGAGACAAGATAGAGAAAGGAAAAGTAGTGTTAGAAGAATTGAGTAAAAAGAAAAGGAGAGTAGAACTGCAGATTGGGAGACTTGGTCAACTTTTGTATTTTTCGTCTAGGCACGTAGGTATTTACTGATTAACAGCTAGTAACTTGTGCCCATCATAATGGATGTGTAAGTTTAGACAAGGTGGAATGTATAACAATCGTTTCCCTTTGCCACTTGCACCTTAGAGCTAGCATTGTTAACAGGTAGTAGTAGTAGGAGTGTTCCTACCACCTGTCATTCATATTTTCCCAAAATTGAATATTTTTGTTTGGAATTTTAACATACTTGATTTTTATATGCAGAGAGCAATGAAGAGAATTTGAAAAATCATTCTTATAAATGTAGTTGTCTTTCACTAGTGAAAAATACATAGTAGTTTAGAATTTTTAAGGATAATTTATCAAAAATAACCGAAATAAAAAATAATGTGGCTTCTTTTCCCTACTACGTGGTTATTCATTCGGTGAAACCAATACTTACTGAGTTAATGAGAGTAAACAAATAAGCAGTTGTTTATCATGTTCCTGGCACTGATTTTGGTGGTTTTTTGTTTTTTTTTATAATCAATACTTGTTATATGTGGAGAATATTTTAGTTTTTGGTAATAGAGAATATTTGAGTTTTAATGGAATTTTATTCTCTCTTAGGTCATGTTTACTGGTGAAAATATTCCTGTTCATCCTCATGTTTATAGCAATGGTCATATCTGTTTATCCATTCTAACAGAAGACTGGTCCCCAGCGCTCTCAGTCCAATCAGTTTGTCTTAGCATTATTAGCATGCTTTCCAGCTGCAAGGAAAAGGTAGGACTTTTCAGAATTATTCCAGATAATATCTCTTCTTTCAGTTTAAATAGATAAACAATTTTAATACGTAATTCTTTTTATTTAGAGGAAGGACTTACGCTTTTTATTTTAAAATTACGGGGAATTTCATGTTTAGTAATAAATTCAAAAGTTGTTTTGATACCTTTCATTCCAAATAGAAGTTTTACATGTTGAATGGGGTAGAAGCCAGATTTACTGTTTTATATTTTTTTTAAATAGGAAATGTACGGTATGTTCTTAAATCTGATTTTATTCCCAAAAGCATGCACAGGGTAAACGTGTACAAGAAGTTCTTTTTGTAGATTTCACAATGGAAAGCCTCAGAAAAGTGCATCATAGCTTCCTTCTCCCTTCTGCCAGCTCCCACCCTATCAACCTGTTTCAGGAAATTTTTCGGGAACCAGAGCTTTCCTGTCCTAATGATTAGGTTGAAGGAGGAAGACTAGTTTACCAGTAGAATTTTCAGGACGTTTCTTCCTGTTCTCCTTTATTAATCCACAGATTCTATGTCTAATGGACATGGAGGGGGAAAAAAAAACAGTAAGAAAAAAATCACTTATTAAATTTAAAATGTAGGCTGGGCATGGTGGCTCAACACCGGTAATCCCAGCACTTTGGGAGGCCTAGGCGGGTGAATCACCTGCGGTCAGGAGTTCAAGACCAACGTGGCCAACATGGTGAAACTTTGTCTCTACTAAAAATATAAAAATTAACTGGGTGTGATGGTGTATGCCTGTAATCCCATCTCCTCAGGAGACTGAGGTAGGAGAATCGCCTGAACCCAAGAGGCGGAGATTGCAGTGAGCCAAGATCACCCCACTACTCTCCAGCTGGGCAAAAGAGTGAGGCTCCATCTCAAAAAAATAATAAATAAATTTAAAAAAAATATATATAAGTTTAGGATACCCTTTAAATGTGTCTGAATCCTCTGTGCACTTCTGACTCTCTTGTCATTCCTGCTTAAGGGTTAGTATAGCATAACATTTATGTATTTCTACATTTTAAAACCCCTCTTAAATCCCCATGAGGGTTTCCTTTTGCATTCTGTTTTAAACAGCTGGGGCAGAGGTTAGGGAGCTCTTTGTGTTTTACAGTTTTCTTCCCTTTTCTCCAAGTTGAATTGAATGTCATTTTTAGTAAATTAGTATTTGGAGAACTTTTAAGATAATAGTTCATTTTTAAATGATAGGTTATTTAGAATCTGAAGCACTCTAAGCCACAGCATGTGAAATAATGGGTTAAATTGGTTTTTTTTTTTTTTTTTTTTTACTCATTTGTTGCTTATTGCTGTTACATTTTCTCTTCTTACACAGACACGTTTTAAACTTTTATGTGTAGGGCAAAGCAGTTTGTGGGTACAAGGCCTTCTGTGTTCCTGTTATGCTTAAAGACTGTAGAAAGGTGAGATGGTAACGACAGGATCTAGTAAGAAAGTTATTAAGAGATGAATGTCAGTGATATCTGTACATAGTCTTGCATGTGCCTCATGACTAGATTTTTACATTTCAATATAATGATTTATTATTAAAAACTAGAGAATGACTATATTCTGTATACTTCCTTCATCTTCCTCTAATGCTCACTATTCCCCTTACATTCTAGTTGTCTGCTACTAGTGTTTCTTGCATACTTAGTATAAGACTAATTATTCCATTTAAAGCAGTAACAAACTATATTTTTACTGTAATAGTTGTATAACATGTTTAATCAAGATGATAATCTGGAAATCAAGATTTCCATGAAATACAATAAAATTCAAAAAACATTTACTAGGTACCCAGTGTGTGCTACTTTTACTATGCTAAGTGGTAAGTTACAAAGATGAAGAGGAAAATTTGCTTTGGCATTGAGAGGATCTAGCTCCAAAGAAACCTTAAAAAGTGTTTTAGGCCAGGTGCAGTGGCTCATGCCTGTAATCCTAGCACTCTAGGAGGCCTAGAGGGGTGGAGCACTTGAGGCCAGGAATTCGAGACCAGCCTAGGCAAAATGGCTAAACCCTGTCTACTAAAAATAGAAAAATTAGCAGGGTAGTGATGGTGCATGCCTGTAGTCCCAGCTACTTGGGAGGCTGATGCACAAGACTTGCTTAATCCCAGGAGGCTGAAGTTGCAGTAAGCTGATATCATGCCACTGCACTCCAAACTGGGTAACAGAGCAAGAATCTGTCTCAAAGAAAAAAGAAAAGTATTTTAAATATCTACCTACATGTTTTACTATTAAAACAGGTAAACTTTATTCTGTAGTGAACATGGTTCTATGGGCTTTACTTTGTTAATTCTACTACTATTAAAATATTTTACCTTAGGTGTTTGGAATTTTAGTCATAATTCTTTCATTCCAGTTTCCTTTTAAACAATCAGGAGTGGTTCCATAAGCTGAAGGTATTTAAATCCAGTATGCCATTAGATTGCAGTGGATTAAAGATAATTTCTGATAGTGAGATCACAGGCCTCTCAGTAAATTTCACTTTATTCGCATGCCTTTATAATATACTTACATTGTTCAAACTTTTCAGTTTGTATTCCATTCCTGAAACAATTTTGTAAGACATCTTTTGTATAGTTTCTTTTCCAAGAACTGTATCTCCCTGATCACTTGTCAGGGAGATAAATGATTTAAGCAAATAGAATTGAGTATTTCTTTTTTCTAAATATGTATTTTTTGAAGACTTTTCTGATGATTCTTGGGTTCTAATCAGTACATACCTAAAATGAGTTTGTGAAATTATTTGCTCTAGTAATACCAATTACATATGAACATAGATTTGACTTTGTAGAATTATCCCTTCCTTGAAGTAGTCAGGCATCTAATTTTATAATACTCATTTTTGCATCTAATTTCGTAATATTCATTTTTTTAGGAATTTTCTCAAACTGTGTGCACAGATTAACTTGGAACACTTAAATACCTTGAATGTCTTGTGCTCTAATATTTCTTTTTGTTAAATTACTATTAATATTAACACATAAGAACATTATGAGGCTCAACTAGGCTGATAGTTACATATATGAGTTTTAGAAATGCCAAATGGACTAGCTGTTTTCCTTCTTGATATCACAGAGTCCTACTCACCATTGCTTTTCTGGTTAGACTTTCCTTAAATGATGTCATACCAAATTCACTTATTTTCATTAGCCTCAGGTAGAGGAAAGGATTCCCTTAATCTCTCATTTTCATTAGCTTAACTAAGCAGATTTAAGTCTGAAAATAAATTCTGCATATACACTATAAAATATTTAATGATAGGAAAATAAGTTATTGGAGTGATTCTGAACGGCATAAAGGAGACTTAAAGATAACTATCATAGTGTCTATAAACTTTAATATAGCTTTAATATAAATTTGGTGTTTCCGAGTCTTTGTAGAGAGTATACATTTTCTTTTCTCTAGTCAGTATCCAACAGATTTCAGGAAAAATCTCTTCCATAATGTATCTTCAGTGTTGTTGGCATCGCTTTATCTGAGGTAGCTCCCTTGCAGAGCTGCCATATATTTCTCATATTGTTATAGTCAGGGCATATGTTCAGCAGAAAGGCCAATTACAGCAGAAATGCCAATATATATTTTTCCCATTTTTTCTCTTAAATACTGTTTAGAAACTGAATCTTCTGGTCTATCTTTGATGGTATCTACTATTACAGTAAAAATATAGTTCTTTGTGGAGGTGTGTATGTTGTTATACTTCTCCAGACAAATCTAGTTTAGTAGACTTTTCTGTTTTTTTGATTTTGTTTTGGTTTGTTTTGAGATGGAGTCTGGTTCTGTCGCCCAGGCTGGAGTGCAGTGACGCAGTCTCGGCTCACTACAAGCTCCGACTCCTGGGTGCACGCCATTCTCCTGCCTCAGCCTCCCGAGTTAGCTGGGACTACAAACGCCCACCACCACGCCCCGTTAATTTTTTTTTTTTTTGTATTTTTAGTAGAGACAGGGTTTCAGCGTGTTAGCCAGGATGGTCTCGATCTCCTGACCTAGTGATCTGCCCACCTGGGCCTCCCAAAGTGCTGGGATTACAGGTGCGAGCCACTGTGCCTGGCCCTTTGTTTTGTTTTATTATTTATTTATTTTTTGAGACCACGTCTTACTCTGTCACCCAGGCTAGAGTGCAGTGGCACCATCTCGGCTCACTGCAACCTCCACCTTCTGGGTTCAGGCGATTGTCCTGCCCCAGCCTCCCAAGTACCTGAGATTACAGGTGCCCACCACCATTCCCGGCTATGTTTAAATTATGTGAATTTATGTTAAATTATGTGAATTTGCCTTTTCTCATCAGTCCTTCTTAATTCCCCTTATAATTAATTTAATTTTTTTGTTTGGTTGGTTGGTTTTCAGACAAGAGTCTCACTCTGTTGCCAGGCTGGAGTGCAATGGCACGATCTCGGCTCACTGCAACCTCTGCCTCCTGGGTTCAATCGATTCTCCTGCCTCAGCTTCCCAAGTAGCTGGGATTATAGGCGTGCACCACCACACCCAGCTAATTTTTTTGTATTTTTAGTAGAGACTGGGTTTCACCATGTTGGCCAGGCTGGAACCTAACAAGGACCACACTCAAACACCCTTATTATTCCTTTTTTAAATTTAGGTGTTAAGCATACACATTTCCTGGAATACATTTATAATTTTTATTCTTTTAGATACATGTTTTTTATGCATTCTGTTAATTTTGCTTAAGCTTTTATTAAAACTGTCACCCTCTTAGTTTTTCTGTTTTTCGACTTACCTATTTAAATTATTTTTTGTTTCAGAGACGACCACCAGATAATTCTTTTTATGTGCGAACATGTAACAAGAATCCAAAGAAAACAAAATGGTGGTATCATGGTAAGCAGTTTGAATTTGTAGTAACTTTTTAGCATTTTGATTTGAAGATTATATATATTTGCTGTAAGACTTGGAGAAAAGAAGGGAAGCTATAATTGGTGTTATATTTATGTTATTTATGTAGTTTGGAGACACATAATCTCCAAGTAAGCCAAGAAGTACCAAAAAAAAATAGACTTTCAAACCACATTAACCTTTCACATAATGTAAAATAGTCTGAAGTTCATACAGTAATTTGTTTTTCCAATAAATCAGATTAAAGTTATCCCTTCCTCTTTCACCTCTCCCCTCAATGCAAATGAGCTATTTTTAAAAGGCACTGGATTCTTATTCTCCTGAATTATGACTGTTCTAGTCCAGTCCCCAATCCCGGGTACATAAAACTTTTTTTTTTTCATTTACAGATAATTCTGTTTAAAATATCCTTGGTTCATTGACTTGGCGATGGCCGTTCTTCTCTCTTAATAATTTTCTCCTCTTGCTTGACCACTGAATGTTTGAATCATTCCCCTCCACCGTCCTCCCTTTAAGGAACAACTTTGTTTTGAAAGTGAGTTTCATAGCAATCAAGGAATGGAAATATTTGTTACACATTGAGATGGTAAAGCAACTGTTCTGTCATCCAACTAGGATGGCTACAGAGAATCGTCTCTGAACTTTTCCTTCACTTTTTTTCCTTCACTTAATGCATTTCAGCTGTGTAGCACATGCTGTCTTCTCCTATATATATGTCAGAATAGCAGTCACAGTCAATGTGAATAATAGCTTGTCCTGGCATTATAGGTAAATTTGGGTAATCTTATCAAAGATAATCATACACTTATAAAAAGCATAACATTAATTTTTTTATTAGAACTTTCCACAAGTCAGCGTATCTTTTTCTGCTTAGCTCTAAGTGTTATACTGCTTAGTTCCAGTATAACACCTAGTTACCAAGACATATGGACTCTTGATGTTTCTTAGCATCATCTAATATTCAAAGGATTACAGAACAGGCCAATTTCCTTATGTGACTTTCAAGGCTAGGCAGAAAGTTCAGAAACTGAACAAAGGCTTACTAAGAATTGGATAAACACTTCTATAGCATTATAAACACTTAGCATTTCAGTTTCTAGAAACTAAGCGGGATTGTATACCTCAGGTCTCAAGCTCCACAGTCTTCCTGTGTGGTGCTTCCCGACATACTTGGGTCAAGGTGAGTCAGTGTTTGCCAGACCTAAGCAAAGAGGCAAGAGAGGTTTGGTTTAGATTAATGACTATATATATACTTCCTGGATGCTGGATGCAGGATGAGTCACAGTTAATGAAAAACAACAAATCTGAAATTCACTTCATTTCCTGGTTTTATAAGAGGAGGACTCTGCTGACATGCTAAAGCTGAGCTGCCAGATACCAGTGTTAAAGTTCTTGAAAGAGACTTCTCTCAGCTTAAATTTGTGGTTTTCTACATTATTAGTTAGAATTCTTTAAGAATTAGGCCAGTCAGTTTACCCTGCTAGTATTGTTTTTGTATGCATCATAGCTTATATTTATTTCTTTTGAGGTTCTTACTTACCACACAGTGATTTATTACCATGTAAAAAGTCACCTCATTAGTGTTTAGAGGTCTTTGGATATATTAAATAAAAAGTTGTATTGATAGTGACTGCACATTTCTTTATTACTTACTTGAAGCTGACTATCAATGTGTTTTCCAAAATTCCTTTATGGTTTCTGTTCACTAAGAAATTGAAGTCATACCTGCTTTGAAATGCAAATTTATTCATTGCCATTGCCAGTTAAGGCAGTTGGGGAGTGGGAGGGTATTCTTATGCTTTGAATAATCAATTGAGCAGGGAGAATAGGGTTAAAAAAAAATAAAGGAGCCTAACCAAAATAGGTATGCAAAATAGACAACTCACCTCAGCATATAGATGGGTTAAGGAATTTTTTTTATGATTCAGGGCTAGAATCTTCCTTAGAAAACAGATCTGCTTACAGTTCCATGCACAAATAAATGAATGATTGAGGCCTCAAAGTTCTATATCATAAAACAGACATGATAATTGTTCTTGGGAAGGATAGAAAGTATCTTTTGAACGTGTCTCTTTGTGAGACCATAAAAATAATTTCATTGAGGTAGCCAACTAAAGTCCATTAGTTGTATGGTCCATTTGTTTTCTGAGGTCAGTATCAGGCATATACAACTTAATTTCATAAATGATTTGCTTTCCACAGAGGGGAGGACAGATTTGTGGCTGGCTGGAACCATTCTCCTTAAAGTGTTAGAAAATTGAATGGTTAGTTATAAACTGTATGTTGAATATCCCTTATTTGAAATGGTTGGTGCCAGAAGTGTTTTGGATTTCTTTTTTTTTTTCCCTCAAATATTTACATATACATAATGAGCTATCTTGGGGATGGGAGCCAAGTCTAAACATGAAATTTATGTATGTTTCACATATACCTTAAACACATAATCTGAGGGTAATTTTATACAAAACTGCATTTTTTTTTTTTTTTTTGGAGACAGAATCTCTGTCACTTAGGCTGGAGTGCAGTGGTGCGATCATGGCTCACTGCAGCCTCAACTTCCCGGGCTCTGGTGATCCTCCCACCTCAGTGTCCCAAGTAGCTGGGACTACAGGCAATGTACCACCATGCCTAGCTAATTTTTGTATATTTTGCAGGAGGTATAGGTGGGATTTCACTATGTTGCCCAGATTGGTCTCAAATTCCTGGACTCAAGCAATCTGCCTCAGCCTCCCAAAGTGCTGGGATTGCAGGCATGAGCCACCACACTGGACCTATACAGCATTTTAAATAATTTTTTACATGAAACAAAGTTTTAACTCTGACTTGTCACATGAGGTCAGGTCTGGAATTTTCCACTTTTGGTGTCATTTTGCTGCTTAAAAAGTTTCAGATTTTGGATTTAGGGATGTTCACCCCGTGTAACTTAAGGCTTCTGTTGAAGGTTGGTTTCAGAGACCTAGGCTCATAGGAAATGAATTGGCATAATGTTTAGATGGCATATCCAACAAAATGAGTGTGTAATTTGGGGGAGATGTAGAGGAATACTGGTTTTTAAAAACCATGGACTGCATTCTGATTCTGTTCAGCTGGAACATTTCTGTAGCAGTATAAAGACTACAAGAGGGCAGGAGCATAAAATTGTCTCAGACTAGTAGTATCAAACTCCTTTTCTTCCTGCCTTATAGTTGCTGTCCATAGATTTACCTGTGTTGTGAACTTTTTTATTTGTACTACCTTTTGGAGTTACAAAACCATTTACTAAATTCCTGAGTCTAAACTTTTACTCTGTGCTTCTGTTTCCTGCTGATTAACAAGTCTGTTGTCTGCCTACTTTGAAATCTTCAATTAGTTCATTAAAGGAAAATTTTAATTCCCTAAATTGTTGAGAGACGAAACTAAATATTTTTTCTTTCTTGGAGGTAGCATACACTTCATATCCACTGACCTATATTACTGTGTTCCTTTTTTTTCTAGTCTTCTGTCTCTGGTGATATACAAGGAGATGGGTTTCCATGATAGTTGGAAAACTATATGATAGTTTTTATTCTCAGGAGAAAACTAAATGACCTTCTTCTAATATAGTTCTCTCTCATTTACATTTCTCAGAAGCCCAGTGAAGTTAGCCATGGTAGGTGTCACCTCTTTGAAACTCGTAGTTTGTATGTTATATTTGAAAGTGTAATTTTAGTAAAGGCTTCTGAAGTTCCAGGAAAAATATAAATGGTTAATATTAGATTTTTCTTTAAGCCATTATCTTGTCATAAATACTTTAGCCAAGAGATTAAATATACCATTCTTGTACCACCTTTTGTTGGCCTGTATTTGTCTTGATCCAAAATGGGTTTACTCAGTTATTTATTTATTTATTTAGGTTGGGGGGTTAGTCTGTCCTGGCATCCAATAATACTTCTGGCTAGCAAACTATGTTCTTTCTACTAATGGATAAGTTTTTGGCTTCTCAGTTATGGCCTGCTATTTAGAAAAAGGATGGCCGTGACTTTGGCTCCATACCTGTATCTATACTTAGAATTTGCTTATAAACTCTTGATTACATATAGCCATCATGGATTTGTAATCCTGCAAGTCCCTGTGGATCTAGCTGTTACAGATCGTTTGTTTCTTCAAAACTAGGTGGGTAGTATCATAACAGGGATTGAGATATGGAAAATAGCTTCACAAAGATACCGTAATCATTTTGGTAGCACATTCTACAGAAACCCACTATACTAAAATGAACAAGCTAATAAAGATGCATTTATGCTAACACCTGTCAAAGATGGTATGTGGAGATACAAGTTTATTGGTAGTTAACTAGATAACATTATGTTCAAATTGAATTTTATCTGTCACTTTTCTTATTGTATGCATTGTTATCTTGTATCACCTTAAAATTTATCCCCAGTAGTTTGACATATTAGGTAGAATTTAGTGCCATCTTTTAGCTTAGAGATTTGAGTATGATTAGTTTTAGTGTTAGTTTTAGGGACCAACCCTATTGTTACTCTATTGCAGAAGTGATGTTTTAAGGAACTTCTTCATATTCCTAAGTTTGTTTTATATCCATAACAAGTATATGTTCTCTGTTCCAAGTACCACAATAATTTAAAGAACATCCCTTTTTTTTTTTTTTTGGAGACGGTGTTGCCTAGGGATCACGGCTCACTGCAGCCTCAACCTCTTGAGACTCAAGCGATCCTCCCACCTCAGCCTCAGCCTCCCAAGTAGCTGGGACTACAGGCATGCACTACCATGCCAGGCTAATTTTTGTATTTTTTTAGAGGCAAGATTTTGCCATATTGCCTAGGCTGGTCTTGAACTCCTGGGCTCAAGCAGTTCATCCACCTCAGCCTCCCAAAATGCTGGAATTACAGGCATGAGCCACTTTGCATTGCCAAGAAAATTGTGAGTGAACCTTACAGGATATAAACTACTTGTTTTCTTAAAGATACTATTCTTACTTATTTTAAGGCATCTAATGAATTAGGGATGATTTATTTTTAAACTCCATTCTGTTTGGAATACTCTGAGTTTACCCAGCTTAGAAGTCAGATTTTGCTGGTTTTCATTTAGCAGTATATCAATTCTAACATGAGATAGTGTATTAATGTTTTGTGTTGCTCTAAAGAAATACCTGAGACTAATTTATAAGAAGAGAAGTTTATTTGGCTCATAGTTTGGCAAACTGTACAGAAGCATAGTGCCGGCATCTGCTTCTGGTGAGGCCTCAGGAAGCTTTTACTCATGGTAGAAGGTGAAGGGAGAGCAGGCAAGTCACATGGCAAGAGAGGGAGCAAGAGACAGAGGAAGGAGGTCCTAGACTCTTTAACAGCCAGATCTCATGTGAATTAATGACTGCAAGGAGGGCACCAAACCATTCCTGAGGGATCTGCCCCCATGACCCAAACACCTCCCCATTAGGCCCCTCTCCAGCATGGGGGATCACTCATTTCAGCATGAGATTTGAAGGGGCAGATACCCAAACTATATCAGACAGTTTGTAAAATATTTTGGCTAGGATTTCAGAATTTTTTCCGTGAGTGCTTTCACAACTCTTGGCCACCAGTCTTAGTTTCTTTATGTAGCTTCCTTCTGAAGAATAACATCCTCAGAATAAATGTTTCAGATATGTTTCGTAAAATTTTATAAAATAAATAATGAATTCTAAAGTTGTCTGTGTTACATACATATGTGTTGAGACTACCAGAAGTTATTATTAAATAATGACCCCATTTGCATATGTATCTATACTTGCTGAAAGCTTATTTTCTTTCCTTTTTTTTTTTTTTTTTTTGAGACAGAGCCTCCCTCTGTCTCCCAGGCTGGAGTGCAGTGGCGCAGTCTTGGGTCACTGCAACCTCTGCCTCCCGGGTTCAAGCAATTCCCTTGCCTCAGCCTCCTGAGTAGCTGGGACCATTGGTGTGTACCACCATGCCCAGCTAATTTTCGTATTTTTAGTAGAGAGAGGATTTCACCATGTTGGCCAGGCTGGTCTCAAACTCCTGACCTCAAGTGATCTGCCTGCTTTGGCCTCCCAAAGTGCTGGGATTACAGGTGTGAGCCACCATGTCCGGCCTGAAAGCTTATTTTCTAAAGGGAAATTAATCTTAACTGTTTATTGATTTGGAGATTGTATCTCATTGGTAAAGAAAGGTTACTTCCTTCACAGTCTAAAGACAAATTGTGTATTATTCTGTGTTAAATAGCATGGCACTGTTGATCAGGAGTTTACCTCCTATCTCATTACAATGTGAACTTGTTGCCCATAAAATAATTCTCTTAAGATTAATACATCCTGAATATGTACTAACGTGTCATATCAGTTTATTATTTTAAATAGAATGTACTAATAACATATCATTTTAAGGTTTGTGTGAACTATTTTTCTGAAAGAATAAAACTTAATTTGTTTATCACTGTGTAATTGAACACAGATTACAGTTTGTATTCACAGGTTTGTGGGAGGCAGATCAGACATGTAAACTGTACTTCTTGCTAATTGAAATTATTTCTACATTAAACAGACTTGTAGAATTTACTTATACATGCTTGACTTTTTAATTATCTTTTTTCTCCTTTTCTTAAAGATGATACTTGTTGATGCCACTGTTATCATCCTCCTAGCAGAAGATAGTCCTACTGAGAAAATGAGCACTTTGATCATTCAGTCTTTGAACTTTAACCTTTGACTGGAAGTGACCTATAGGCAATGAAGACTACTTCCTTTTACTGCATTTTTACTTGTGTGCATTCTGGGCGCATGTTGATCGCTGGTTCAGTCCAGGCAACTGACATGCTTTTATTAGTCATACAGTATTAATGCAGGTGTCAGGAAACGTCAAATATAATTCCATTTTTTATTTTTATTTTTTTAAGCTTTTGGAAAAGCTCCAGGTCCTTATGTATAGTGCAATAACAATGACTTCCTTGGCGGTTTTGGTACGTTCATTGCCGGCAATGGACGTTGTAACAGGAAAAGTTTTCATTAACTCCTGCCACTCAATGATTAATGCATGATAGGGCCTATGAAATGAACTTGTCGGTTATAGTGGGAATATAAATAAAGTGAGGGATCCAACATTAAAAGTCACCCCAACTGTTTATATTTGGATTCTATGCACTGTGATCCTAAGGTTAACAGCATGAATTAACATGCGTCTTTAAAGGACTGTAATGAAAGATCATTGCGTATTTATTGAATTGTTTATATCTACTGTCAAGTTGTTTTGACATGGAAGATTTTCAAGTAACATTGGCAGAGAGGTACAGTATGTTATCCCTATGGTGAAAATAAATTCATTTGTTGTATATAGTTCCTCAATCTCTGAAGTAAAGGTATGAGTAATATAGGGTATGAATGGTTTAATCAAGGCTTTATTTTGGAAGTAAGAAAAATGGCAGTGATGATTAAATTGCTGCAGTCCGTAATTTGGGCTTGTTATTTGTACATTAAAGATTTTTTCCAAGTAGGTTACACTCTGTTCACTTCCTGCTAGCCATCAGCATGAGCCCTACTGCCTAAACACTATTTCATTTATTTATGTTTGGAAAACCCGTAAACATTTTTGTTTGCAGTCTTGTTTCTTTTATTATAAGTCAAGTTTGAATGTTACAGTACTTTTATTGAAAAGCTTTTGTTTTTTCTTGTAAATTTTCTTTACTTGTAAGTATCATCTTGTCCTTTAATCCTGTACCCTAAAATAAGAAATACATTTTTGACAGAGGCTTAATGTTTTAACAAAAGAGTGTGGACATTTTTATTTTAAAATTTAGGCAAAAATCGCTATCAAATGGTTGCTTATTTGTCTCACACAGCCATATAGTTTTTCCTGGAGGGTTTTGTTTTGTTGTTGTTGAAAAGACTTTGCTTACAGTTAGATAAAATTTTCTACAGAAAAAAAATTGTTGAAAGGTCCAATTCTCAGTACCATGTGAGTTAATGATACTGCAACTAAGTTCTTTTTAAGAAGTGATTAATGTATTTTATAAATTACCTTTTCACATATGCAAACTCTGTTTCTACTACAGTGTTATTTTTACTAATGCCTTATTGTTGCACTCTTTTTGAAATATCCTACAGTGAATATATGAATCAATTTGGGCTTAAAACTAAAAGCCAGTTGGCTGAAAGGTTTGAAATATGTACCCCAGTAAAACCATTCAATCAATAATTGGTAAATAGTTTAAAATTGTTTTTAATCTGTATAGATGACATTTTGTAGCTTTGTACATGTTGTTAATTAAGGGCATATAATTTTACACTCTAAAAGTATAATTGCTGAACTCAGGGGTGGGTAGACTTCAAAAATATGTCTGCTATAGAAATAACTTGAAAAAAAAAAAAATTAAAACCATGGCCAGCCACCAAATTGTGGACACTGTTTATATACTGCTAGTTAACAATTACCACTTTTAAAAAATTACAAACATTTTTGTTCTCTTGACTAGATAAATATAAATTCTCACAGTGATCTCTGTCAGTTTTATTAGTTGACTTGTTTAACCAAGACAGAAAGCCTTTGAATTACTCATAGTTTTAAACTGCTTTTAATATGAAAATTGCAGCTGTAAATTATGTATTTTCATATTTTACATAACTGCTCTACACTACCGTTTGACTTGATCTTTTTTGGGGGGTTGGGGAGAAATCTCTCTCCATATTGCTGGTTCTCTTACTAAAATGCTTTTATAAAGAAATGACCGGTGACATTTATTCACCAAAGGAATTAATATACTGGGTCAAAGATTAACAATGCTATACTGTAGAGTAATAGGTCATATATAGCCTCAATTGAGTTTTTTATAACAATATTTTAACATACCTCTCTCTCTACATATAAATACCGTAAACTAAAATGAAACAGAGGAAAGTAGAGGAAAATGAAATAATTTCGGTACATCTTACAGTTTAAAGAGAAGAAAATAAGGTGAAATATCCTAAAATATAGGAGCACAAACATTTAAAATTCATAATCAGGTTAACAACACTCTCTTGAAATCTAGGAATCGTTGAAAACTCCTTGCACTTAAATTTAATTTATATGTTAGTTACATTATTAAAAGTCGTAAGACATTTATCTGAGTCATTGCTCTACAGAGCAATTAATGAATGGCTTGTAATAATAAAAAGAATATTTCTCTGTAATGCATTGTTGAAAGACAACCAGAATATCAAGAAAATGTATATAGGGATATGCTACTTGCCTCCTCCCTGCATTTCCTCGTGGGGCACTATTTGCTACATAGGCCTACAGAATTAGACTTTCATACTTAGAAGATAATGTACACTTTTCTTTTTTTATTTATTTATTTATTTATTTTTAGGCCATTCTTCTGGTTTGCCAAATTCTATTAAGACAGTGATACATTTGCTTCCTTATTTGTGCATGCTTAGATCATGAACATGGTGCCCTTCCTTTTTTTTTTTTTTTTTTTTTTTTGGTCAAGTAGGGATTAATGCCATAGGTTTTAAAGAGAAGGATTGTTTTCAGTTTTTAGGAGAATTTTTAAAAAATACATTTTATGGTTGTTCTCTTAAGGAATTAATATTCACGTCTGAAGCACTTACTTGTAATATATAATTTATCATGTTAGCAGGGAAATCAAGCATTTTTAATCCCCAAAAGAAAGTGCTGGAAATAGCTTCTATATAGTCAACAGTTCACCTGGAGAAAGATCTTAATCCTTGTTGTTTTGACTAGGAATATCAATATTTGGTATAAAGTAACTAGACTAGTTTACTACTTTTTCCCTTATGAAATTTTAAATATATGCAAATATATATCTCATTAGATTCCTGTGGTGGATAATAATTTCTTCAGATTCTAAAACAGGTGTCTAGTGACTGCTTAATTGTTTCCAAGTTGCGTCAAAGATGAATTGGTAAATAATGGAAATGAGTAGTGATATGAAAATGGTTATGTAACTACATATTACTTGTTTCTGGTAATCAAGTCTTATTTTTTAAAAGCCTATTGTTTTTCAGAATTGAAATATTTAAACTTGTTACAACTTCTTCCTAAAAATAGAAGAGAAGAGGAGGTACTGTGTGTTCAAAAATTTTTTTAAATAAAGAATTCAGTGTCACTAGTTCTAAGCCTTTATGGTGACTGCTGCTTATATTTCTTGATCTCATGTTCATTAATTTTTTTGTACATATCTTAGCTGAATGCTTAAAATTTGCAATTGTTTGTAATTGTGTATGTAAATTGCTTTTCAATAAGAACTGAAGCTTAATCATATTATTTTCTGAGAATTCATTATCAAAATCAGCTACTATACTGTTCTCTGTTATAGTAATGCCCTTACTGCCTGTGCATGATTGAGGTCTGTGAAGAAGGTGTCTTTTAATCTGCACCAACTGGCCCCAATCCTCTTTGCAGTCTTTTTTAAATTTTTAAAAATCCATCCTTTCTTTTTCTTCTTATTTTTCTGTCTCTTCCCACAGATGTCCAGTGTATCAGTCTTCCACAGTTTCCTTTTCTCACTTCTAATTTATTCTCTTTTTTTCCCTGAGGTTAGGGAATCTACAGAAGGAAGATTATTAAAATTATGCCATGAATTTTTGAAAAATTTAAAATGGCTCTCTTTCCCACAAATAAAATACATGGAATTTCTGATACTAATTTCAGTTTGTCAGTAGATGGCTAAATTTGTTGAATAATTGACTGCTTGGCAAATGAGCTGTTAGCTGTAATTAGTTCTTCAGTACTAATATTAAGGAAATTTTGTTATTTTTGGATGAGGACTCTCCCAAAGCCAAACTATTGCCCAAGCAAATTATTTATTTTTCCATTTAAATTTCTAAGTCATTTTGAGATGTGGAATGATTATTATTTTTATTTTTTATTTATTTATTTATTTATTTTTGAGACGGAGTCTTGTTCTGTCACCTGGGCTTTAGTGCAGTGGCACAATCTGGCTCATTTCAACCTCCGCCTCCTGGGTCTAAGCAATTCTCCTGCCTCGGCCTCCTGAGTAGCTGGGATTACAGGCATGCGTTGCCACACCTAACTAATTTTTGTATTTTTAGTAGAGACAAGGTTTCACCATGTTGGCCAGGCTAGTGTTGAACTCCTGACTTCAAGCTGATCTGCCCACCTCAGCCTCCCAAAGTGTTGTGATTACAGGCATGACCCACTGCACCCAGCCTGGAATCATTTTTTAAAAATAATTTGTGGGAGACTTGCTTTCTCAACATAAATTGTGTGGGGGTTGTTTTTGTTTTTTGAGACAGGTCTTTCTCTGTTGCCCAGGCTGGAGTGTGCAGTGGAACAATCATTGTAGCCTTGACCTTCTTGGCTCAAGCAATCCTCCTGCCTCCCGAGTAGCTGAGTCTACAGGTGTGTGCCACGATGCCTGAATGGATATGTAGTTGTTTTTTTTTTTTTTTTTTTTTCTGTTTTTTGTTTTTTGTTTAAGACACGAGGTCTCACCGTGTTGCCCAGGCTGATCTTGAATTCCTGGGCTCAGGTATTCCTCCTGCCTCAGCCTCCCAAAGTGCTGGGATTACAGGTGCAAGCCACCATGCCTCATCTGTTTGCTGATTTAAGACAGGTTTATGTGCATTATTATCTTTAGAGGCACATAGAATCTAGACATATACTTGAAACTTGGCTCCCTATCCTGAAAGTTGAAGTTAGAGTTCTTTGATCCTGGTGAGATGTTAGTTGTAACTTTAATTTTCACATGTTAATATTGTGACTTGTATTTTGTGATGAGTCTCTAAAATGATTAAATGACTATTTTTTTTATGAAAAATTTTTTGTTAATAAAATATCTGAGAGTATTTTGAGTATGTGGAAGGAATGCCTGAATAGAAGCTGATCTATCTTAACTTACCTCAATAACTCCAGTTTTAATATGGTGAGTGAGGAGTTGACTGGGAAAAGGAGAGATCCAGTTCTTGTTCTAGTCCTTGGCACATACACTCTCTGGGTTTTGAGAAAAGGATGGTCCTACCACAGTTCTAAGTTGTTTTCTCAAAGGCAAAAGCATGATTTCGAAATGACATCACTTGTCAGATTTTCTGATATGTGGAAAGATTGAATAATCCTGCATCTTTTGAAGCCTGAAACATACAATTTAAAGCCTGAAATCTACCATAAGAAACTTGGTAAATTTTGTCAGATACCATGAAAATGCACCTCTTCATAATTAACCACAGATTGTTTATGTAAAGGCAAATTGGTGGTCAGGCTCAAGGTAAAATAATTATTTGAATGGATTATTGGGTTGATAAGTAGCCAAAAACTAAATGCATGTTCAGGTCAAAATGAATTTGTTCGTTTTAGTTGGTACCATTTTCCTTTTATTATTCAGAACTACAGATTGTGCATTTTATTAATAGGAATGAAAGCTCATGCTTGCAGATTTGAGTAGGGTGGATGTATATATTTTATAAATTGAAGTTGCAAAATATGTAAAGTCACTACTTTTTAAATAGAATATAAATGTTAAAACAGACAAATCTATGTTATATATTTTTTAATACATGTATCAGACTTGTTAGTTGAATGCAGATTACTTTGTGTGCTTTATGGAATTTCATAACTTTTAATAATAAAGCAGTTGTCACTGGATTTTTTTCTGTAGACTTGAATACTAAATGGGATAGATACCAGACCTTTTTGGTTTATGATGTAAAACTTTATTTGTACAGTAGTTTCTCTTCACAAAAGACTGAATTTTAAAGGATTATAGAAACAGGAACATGTCCACTTCCAAAATGAATGCAACAGAATGAAGATAGTCACTCAAACCATCTATTTAACACATCACCTTTATGTAATATGTAGCTAGTTTTAGTGTTTATGTTTTAATAAGTCCCAATTAAAGACTGAGCGTTTTCAGAGAAGATGGAAATGGAGACCCAGGCACTTGTTTAGAGTTATCGTGAGTCCGATGTTCCTGAACTTCAAGTTGTACAATTAAGGACATACTGTAAGAACTTCTGGATGCTTTCTGGAGTATACAAACAGATCAACTAATGACTTAAATGAGTGACTCTTGAAGCTGCAAGAAGAGGAAGGAAATAACCGCAAGAAGGGGCTATCTCAGCGTCTGTTATTTCTGACAGGAAGAATTAAATATGCTCTGCTGGTAATTTCTAAGTGTTCTTTTCTACAGGGGATCTGCTTGCCTCAGGAGCACCTTAGTCCTCATTGAGGCAGCCATTCTGCCATAAAAACGATCATGTCTCAAACTGTTCCCTGCCGTCCTACACAACTACGTTAGTAGATGGTTAGATAAATATATGAACCATCTTCTTTTGTACTTTGATGGTGCCCTTTTCCTTTATTATAATCCTTAAAGTAATTTCTACTTTCCATAGTAGGATTTGACTTTTCTCCACTACTTTAAGCTACTCTGGATAAGTGATTGTTTATGTCCTCCCTATATTTCTTACTGATTTTCACACTAACATAATACATAACAAAATTAAACATAAGCTAAATTGAAGGATCAAGTGACACAGCTAAGAGTTTTGTGTACTTGGATAATAAAGCTCAAAGCCACAGTGGTTATCTGTCCTGGTGGGTGCCCCTTTCAACCAGTTTTTTAGTTGCCTGTGAGATTTATTTTTAATGTTTGCCTGCATGATGCAGAATACATAAGTGGGAATCCCTACACCC
>NC_045440.1:74771678-74798790 GCF_002776525.5 Piliocolobus tephrosceles | reverse complement strand
GTCCAACCTAGTTAACCAAGCAGTGATACTCAGTAGTCCTCTCCTCCTCGTATTTTTCAAGTCCTGTTGAGTGTAACCTTAAAATGTCTCTGAGATTTCTACCTTCTCTCCAGTCTCGTTACCATTAGGGCCTTTCACTACCTGGCCTTGGTGTCCCTAGGCTGCTCTTCAGCCATCCACAAACCTTGTTTCATAAGCAGTAGCAGTGCAACGCTCCACTGTCCTCTGCTAATATTCTTCCCTGTTCCTAGAATGTTCGTGATGTGTGTTTCTACCTGAAAGGTCTAGTTCAAAGGTAGCTGAAAGGTTATCATCCGTGTCCTTCCTTCTCTCCCTACCAGTCATCTATCCTGAACTTTTTAACAGTAGGGACGGTGTTGCAATTGTGTTTGTGTCCCCAGCACATAGCACACAGTACCTAGTATACAGTACCTGGAGCACATAGGCATTTAATAAGTGTGTATTGAATTAACTTGGTTATACTTGTATTTTTATCCTAGCTTTCTCAAAGAAACTTAGGTGCTAGCTATTTTGAAACATAATCAAGAACCACCACCTGAGTAAAATGTTATAGCAGAACCCTGCTCTTTCTGTCCCAGAGAGTTTGAGTAAATTACTTTTAAATAAATCATTAATCATTCTTCATTGGTTTTGGCTTCTTTTTTATAGGTGTTTCTCACATCTTTATCTCAGGCAAATTGCTTGTCACAAATTAATTGTTTTAAACTAAATACATCTCAGGAACCATAAAATCATAAAGGTAAACCTGACATAAGGTTAAAAAGCAACATTAAGCAGATAATTATTGTGCACCTTTCATGTGCCAAGAAGGGTGGCAGATAAAGTATATATCTTCAAAGGGCTTATGTAATAAGGGGGATAATAAATAGACAAGCATATCTCAAAATGTTACAAGCCTTAAGAGGTGCAGATAGTTTCTGATTATCACAGAAACATGTCTGCCTAAAGTACTGTAACGCATAAAGATAGGCTAGGCACAGTGGGCGGGTGGATCACAAGGTCAGGAGCTTGAGACCAGCCTGGACAACATGGTGAAACCCCATCTGTACCAAAAATACAAAAATTAATGGCGTCTGTAATCCCAGCTACTTGGGAGACTGCGGCAGGAGAATAGCTTGAATCTGGGAGGCAGAGGTTGCAGTGAACTAAGGTCACGCCATTGCACTCCAGTCTGGGACAGCGAGACTCCATCTCCAAAAAAAAGAAAGAAAGAAAGAAACAGACGCAAGGGACTCCAAAAGGGAGTGGGGGGTGGGTGCCAGGGTTGGAAAAAGTACCCACTGGGTACTGTGTTAGCTATTTGGGCAGTGGGTTCAATAGAGCCCAAACCCCCAACATTAGGCAATGGATCTGTGTAACCAACCTGCATGTGTACCCTCTGAATTTGTTTTCTTTAATACCGTCATGGGCCAGGCATGATGGCTCACACCTGTAATCCCAGCACTTTGGGAGGCCGAGGCAGGTGGGTCATTGAGGCCAGGAGGTCGAGACAAGCCTGGCCAACATGGAGAAACCCCATCTTTACTAAAAATACAAAAAAGCTGGGCATGGTGTCACACGCCTGTAATCCCACTGCTTGGGAGGCTAAGGCACAAGAATCACTTGAACCCGGGAGGCAGAAGTTTCAGTGAGCTGAGACCATGCACTGCACTCCAGCTTGGGTGATAGAGCGAGACTCCATCTCAAAAAAATAAAAATACTGTCATGATCTGAAAAATGTAAACTGTAGATGAGTTTCGGGAAAGAACAGAGTTCCCAAGTACAAAATGCTAGGACAGGAGAGGAATTTGCATGGAGATCAGTACAAAGGACTGTGTGACTGATTGAGGGTGAGCAAGGTATTTGGGATGATATAGGTCCTTGTGAGTTAGGGTAAGACTGAAGTTATTTGGTCCTTCAGTTTCTGCTAGCTGAGAGATGAGCCCAGCAACTAAGAGTTGCTTTTGTCCTCCAGGAATTTATCAATTGGGAAGAAATAGTTATGAAACTAAGCCACTGTGTGGGCAGTATCACAAGGATAGTTGCCCAGGACATGCCTAAAACAAGGAGCCTGAACTACTACCCCAGCATCCCACCCACCAAGAAATAATTTAAAGCTAGACCCAATGGGTCTACTTTGTAGTAAAGATAAGCTAAGTAAACCAGCCATGATTCAGATTTGCACCCACCCTAGGGTGGTTCAGGGAATGTCAAGCCTTGGACTTGGATTAAGGTGTGGTCCCTAACTGGCAGTGTCCTCAGGAGATGACATGCGGAAGCAAATGAAAATCCTCTCTGGAGGAAGATACTTTCTTCCTAGGACATAAAGTTATCACATTCTAGGAAATAAGACACCATGATTAACAACCAGCAGAAACAATATAAACAGACCTAGAAAGCATTAGAGGAGTTTGGCATGATCTGATAGGGTTTGCTGCTCTGCCTGGCATAACTTGGGATCTTCTGAAGAATGGGAACCTATCTTGTTTGTCTTTATAGTCATTCAAATATTGAATGCCTACTGAGTCTCAAGGAACTATGATCAGGCAGGGAAGGCAGACAGGTAATTGAAATAGTTTGACACTTGGTGTCCTGGGGTAATCACAGAGTGCTGGGTGAGCATCAAGGCAGGAAAAATCAACACAGGGAGTCCAAGAAAGAATTCAGGGAATGTGATGAAATGCAGGATGAGTATTTGCCAGGTAAAGCTGGGAGAGTGAAGATGAGGGCATGTATAAGCACCCACTGCAAAGGCCCAGGTATGAGAAAGAACAGTGTGGTGGGAGCACTGAATTAGAATGATAAAAAACCATGTTACGGCCAGGTGAAGTGGCTCATGCCTGTAATCCCAACACTTTGGGAGGCCAAGGCAGGCGAATCACCTGAGGTCAGGAGTTTGAGACCAGCCTAGCCAACAGGGTGAAACTCGTCTCTACTAAAATACAAAAATTAGCCGGGCCGGTGGCACGTGCCTGTAATCCCAGCTACTCGGGAGGCTGAGGCAGGAGAATCGCTTGAACCAGGAGACAGAGGTTGTAGTGAGCTGAGATGGCACCACTGCACTCCAGCCTGGGCAACAGAGCAAGCCTCCATCTCAAAAACAAAAACCATGTTATAAAGTTTTGACTTAATATTGTGGGCAAAGGGACTGGTGGAATGAGATTTGCACTTTGGAAAAATTACCTTGGCCTTGGCTGTAGTCTGGAGAATGGATTGGAAGAGTCACAGAGCTGGGAATGTGGGGATGGGAGCAGAACCCATGAGGCTTTTTCAGTAATCCAGAAAAAGGATGATGGCTTGAACTGATTATAATATGAACTATTGGAATACAGACAGACATAATGGAGCAGAATAGAGAGTCCAGAAATACGGCCAATTGGTTTTCAAAAAAAGATGCCAAGGCAATTCTGGGTGAAGCAACAGTCCATCCGACGAAAGGCATTAGAACATTCGGACAGCCATATGCAAAAAACAAAAATCTTACCTAACACTATATACAGAATTAGCCCAAAATGAATCATAGACCTAAATTGAGAGCACAAACAATAAAACTTCAAAAAGGAGAAAATCTGAGGTCTTGGATTTGACAAAGATTTCTTAACTATGACACAAACTCTGAAAGAATGAGTTGGACTCATCAAAATGTAAAACGGGTTCTTCAAAAGACAAACCATAAAAACAAGACAATATCTTTGCAAATTATGTTGATATATCTGATAAAGGATCTATTTATAATTTTTTAAGAACTTAAAATTCAATAACAAAACCCAATGAAGTAATGGGCAATTTTGTTTTTTTACACAAACTGATATGTAACCAAAGAGAATATAGGAATGCCAAACAAACACGTGGAACGCTGCTCAACACCCTTAGTCCTTAGCAAAATACAAATAAAAACAATGATAAAAACGATGAGATCCCACTACACACCAACTGCATTGACCATACCAAATTTTGCCAAGGATGTGGAGCAATGGAAACCCTCCTACACTGCAGGTGGGAATTGAGAATTGTATAACCACTTCGGAAAATAATTTGGCAGTTTCTTTAAAAGTTATGCACATACCTACTATACAAGTCAGCCATGTCACACCTAGCTATTTGCCCAAGAGAAAAGAAAGCATATGTCCACAAAAGGCCTCGTACACTGATGTTTATATGAAACATAAAACATTTTATGTTTTATGTAATCTGCCCAAACTAGAAACATCCCAAATGCCCATCAATAGGTGAACAGATAAGCAACTCTCCACACAAGGGAATAATTCAGCAATAAAATAGGAACAAACTATTGATACATGTAATGAAGCTGATGAATCCTGATAAATCTTGGTTATGCTGGGTGAATACAGCCAGGCCAAAAAGCATACATCCTGTATGGCTTTATTTACATAAAATTCTAGAAAACGCATCCTTAGTTACAGTGACAGAATTCGATAAATGTTTGCATAGGGAAATGGGACGGCGGGAAGGGGAGATTACAAAGGGGAAGAAACAAACTTTTGGGAATGATACATATGTTCATTATGTTGATTGTCTTGGTTTCACAGATGTATATGTCAAATTCATCAAATTATACATTTTTTTTGTAAATTATTGTACATTATGCCTCAATTTAAAAAAAAAAAAAGCAATTGGTTAGGCACGGTGGCTCATGCCTGTAATCCCAGCACTTTGGTTGGCCAAGGCAGGCAGATCACGAGGTCAAGAGATCGAGACCATCCTGGCCAACATGGTGAAACACCGTCTCTACTAAAAATACAAAAAAAAATTAGCCTGGCCTAGTGGCACATGCCTGTAGTTCCAGCTACTCAGGAGTCTGAGGCAGAAGAATCACTTGAACCCAGGAAGGGGAGGCTGCAGTGAGCCGAGATCATGTCACTGCACTCCAGCCTGGCAACAGAGCAAGAGTCTGTCTAAAAAAAAAAAATTAGGAGGCTTTTAGTAATAAAGACAGGATAGTGATGGCTTGAAATAGGGTGTGAGAAAGTGGACAAATTCAGTCGTAATCAAATTGCCCAAATTCACACGCTTTAAATGTGATGGAGCTAGAATTTAAAACCTAAGTCTAGCCTGGGCAACATGGTAAAACTCCATGTCTGCAAAAATATAAAAATTAGCTAGGCATGGTGGTGTGCACCTGTGGTCCCAACTACTTGGGAGGCTGGGATGGGAAGATCACTGCACTCCAGCCCGGACGACAGAGCGAGACACTGTTTAAAAAAAAAAAAAAAAAAAAAAAAAAAAAGAACAACCCAAACCTGAGTCTGACAAATTCCAAAATCCATGCTCAAAGTCAATACATTTATACTTGAGATAACCACTATGTTTTGAGCTTGGGCAAATGAGTTGAGGGTGATAGTTTTCACCAAAGAACAAAGTGAAGAAGCAGTTTTGGGAGAAAAGGAGGTGTGTTTACATTCTCCCATTGTACCGAGTATGGTAGCTTATACAGTCAATTAGTAAGTGGAGACAGGAGCTGAAGTTTTTAGGCAGCAATGATAGTGAAATATGTAGTGTGATGATGATACTCAGTTTGTAGGTTAATTGCCCATTAACTAATCGCTGGAAAATAATTTAATACTTTTTTTTTTTGAAACCAAAAAGAGACTTGGGAGACAGAGGTTGCATTGTGCCACTGCACTCCAACCTGGAGGTAGAGTGACATCCGGTCTCAAAAAAATTAATTAATTTTTTTTTTCAGAACTGAAATCTGCCTTCATACTATCTATTACAGATTGAATTGTGTCCTCCAATAAGATGTGTTGAAGTCTTAACTCCCAGTACCTCAAATTGTGACCCTATTTGGAAATAGAGTCATTGCAGATGTCATTAGTTGAGGTGAGGTCATACCAAAGTAGAGTGTGGCCTTAATCCAATAGAATTGGTGTCCTAAGAATTGGAGAAGAGACACACACACAGTGGGAGAAGACCATGGAGTCATGGAGTCATGTATCAACAAGCCAGCAAATGCCAGGGATTGCTGGGAACATCAGAGGCTGGAGGAAGCAGGGAAGGGTTCTTCCCTGGAGCTGTGGGAGAGAACATGATTCTGCTGATACCTCGATCATGGATTTCCAGCCTCCAGAAATGTGAAACAATAAATGTCTGGTTTCTTTTAAGCCATCCAGTTTCAACTACTTTGTTACAGCAGCCCTAACAAACACACACGCACTATCTCTTTTTTCTAGTTCTGTCTTCTGGAGACACGGAATAAGTCCTGGTTTCTTTTCCAGATATTTGCAGGTGTTTTGAGAACATATTTCAAGAACATATTTCATGACACAGTGAGGAAAACATCTCCTTTACTGGTTTTTAATGAGATACATTTTCAAATCCTTGCATTATTCTTTTGTAGGGTCAAGATTTTCAAAGACGATTTAAAGTGTAGTAACCAGAACTGATCTTACCACTTCAAATAGTCTAAGATACAAAAGAGAATAGAACTTGCTCTGTGGTTTACGGCAAGGATTTTCAAGCTGTTTCTCAGAGCTCTAGGAGTTTCTTGCAGTTACCTCAGGGGCACATGTGACTGTGTTTCATATTGATATTCTATAGATGTTTGCATTAGGAGAAAGTGTTTGCTGTTGAAAACAAGCTTGAAAAACATTTTTTTTTTCTTTTCTTTCTTTCTTTTTTTTTATTTTTTGAGATAGAGTTTTACTCTTGTCACCCAGGTTGGAGTGCAGTGGTGCCATCGCGGCTCACTGCATCCTCCGCCTTCTGGGTTCAAGCAGTTCTCCTGCCTCAGCCTCCCGAGTAGCTGGGATTATAGGCACCCACCACCATGCCCAGCTGAGTTTTGTACTTTTAGTACAGACAAGATTTTGCCATGTTGGCCAGGCTGATCTCCAACTCCTGACCTCAGGTGATCCACCTGCCTCGGCTTCCCAAAGTACTGGGATTACATACAGGCGTAAGCCACTGTGCCCGGCCTGCCTGGCTAATATTTTAATTTATTTGTAGAGGCAAGGATCTCACTGTGTTGCCCAGGCTTGAATTCACCTTTTTTGGCAGTCACATCACACAAGATTTTGATTGGTAAAAACCACGTCTTTTGTGTTTGTTATATCTGTGTACATAGTTTTGTTTTTGTTTGTTTATTTGTTTTGGTCCCAAGTAAAGTATGTTAATTATTCCTATAAGATGTCATCTCACACCAGGCATGGAGGTCCATGCCTGTAGTTCCAGCTACTCAGGACGTTAAAGCCATGGGATAGCTTGAGGCCAGGAGTTTGAGGCCACTGTGTGCTATGATGGAGCCTGTGAATAGCCACTGCAGTCCTGCCTGGCAACATAGCAAGATCTTGTCTACAATTAAAGGAAGCTTTCATCTCGTTTGGTTTTACCCTTCTATTAAGACTTTTTGTTTGTTGGTTTTTTTTTTTCTGACCCTGTATCCAATAGTGTTTAGTTTTCTTATTCTATCATGCAAACTATTAGCTCTCCCTCTTGCTCCCTCTTGATTAATATCACATCTAAGCATTTGTTCTACATCTTTTCAGTGTTTTTTTGTTTTTGTTTTTGTTTTTGTTTTTTGAGACAGAGTCTCAATCTGTTGCCCAGGCTGGAGTGCAATGGCGCGATCTCAGCTCACTGCAAATTCTGTCTCCCGGGTTCAAGCGATTCTCCTGCCTCAGCCTCCCGAGTAGCTGGGACTACAGGCATGTGCCACCATGCCAGAATCATTTTGTATTTTTTAGTAGAGATGGAGTTTCTCCATGTTGGTCAGGCTGGTCTTGAACTCCCAACCTCAGGTGATCCACCTGCCTCGCCCTCCCTGCCCTCCCAAAGGGCTGGGATTACAGGCGTGAACCACTGCACCCGGCCGAGACAGGGTCTTGCTCTGTCACCCAGGCTGGAGTGCAGTGGCATGATCTCGGCTCACTGCAACCTCTGCCTCCTGGGTTCAAGTGATTCGCCTGCCTCAGCCTCCCAATTAGCTGGGATTACAGGCATGCGCCACGTCTGGTTAATTTTTGTATTTTTAGTAGAGACAGGGTTTTGCCATGTTGGCCAGGCAGGCCTCGAACTCCTGACCTTAGGTGATCCACCTGCCTTGCCTTTTCAGTGTTTAAAAGCAAAGTAAAGACATAAGCCTACAGCATACCATTTATTATCTCATTTAGCGTCTTCAGCTCAGCCTATTATTTAAGCATTGTAACTACTATCACACGTCATGCTACTATCACTCGAGTTATCTCTCTATAAGGTAGCCCCCTTATTCACGGTTTTGATTCCCGTATTTTCAGTTGTCCACAGTCAAAAATAGGTCCAAAAATAGGTGAATACAATACAATGAAATATTTTGAGAGAGAGAGAGAGACCACATTCACATAACTTTTATTATAGTATATTGTTGTAATTGGCCTATTTTATTATTTGTGATGATTGTTCACCTCTTACTGTGCCTAATTTAGAAGTTAAACTTTACCATAGGTATGTCTATGTAGGAAAAAGCATAGTATATAAGGGATTTGGTACCATTGGCAGTTTCGGCAACTCACTGAGCATTTTGGAATGTATCCCCCGTGGATAAGAGGGAATTTCTATATAAGTTTATCAAAGAAAGGAGATACTGGTTGTTCTGGTGTGACTTGTTTTTGGTGAGTTCAAGCAGGTTCCAAATAGCCATTCCTTTGGTTTCTATTTGAATTAGTGAATTCCACACATATTGTTTTCCATTTTCTGGTCTGTTGAAATATACACATTCTAGTCTAAGAAAAAAGTGTCTTGAGTGAGTATGAGGTGGGTGCAGCAGCTGTGGGGACCTGCCGTGCCCTGCCTCCGTGAAAGAACTTGCTGGAAAGCTGCGGGCAGTGTGGCAGCAGCTGTGGGATCTGCCTCAGTTTCAGAGCCATGGCCACACTTCTTCCACACAGCCCTCAGCCAATGACTGAGCATGGTGGGGGCCTGGCCATTTCTGCTCAGGATGGCACTTCTCTAACACGTAATCCTTGCTCTAAACCTCCACATTGGCTGGCGAGAACTTGTCAGAACTGCCTCCCAGTCCAAAGCTCTGTCTGCCCCAATTTGCCTCTTCTTTACCTCCCCAGGTTTCAGGTCTGCATCATTGTTCGGTTTTCTCAGCCCAATCCTCTTCCTCTGTCTTTCACAAACTTACTCCCCTAACAAACCTCTTGCCCTCCTAACTCCAGTGTCTGCTTCCTGGAGGACCCAAATCAACACAGTTGGCACTGGGTGTGGTGCAAGAAGAAGGTACTAAATGGGACATTGAGACCTAATCACTCACTGTCTGTCAGCCAGTGCGGACCCCATTCCAGATGGCATGTTTTTAATTACAAACTTCTATATCGAGCTGAGATGAAGCAACAGGGACTGGATTTAAAGAACTAAAAAGCCTGAAAGAACTAACAACTCAGATGAAATATATGAAACAATAGTTTTCAAAACATTGGCTAGCAAGCAAAAAAGGGCGTCAGTCACTGAAAGAAGGAAAACAGATGGAGTGAGCCCTACACCTGCCCCAGCTCCCTGCCTGGACAATGCTCCCGACTGCTGGAGCGCAGGGAAGCAGGCATAGCCCAGGCATCCTCCTGACCTGGGGAGACAAAGCCGGAAGTCCAGGGAGGCTCAGGGTGACTGGAGTCCTCAGGTCGGAGTACTAAAGAGGAGAGGGCTTTGTAGAGAGAGGGCCCCAGGGATCTCAGAGGGCAGCCAGTGTGGCTTCAGCATGTGCGGGAGCTGTGAAGCTGGGGAAGGAACCACCGAAAATGAGCCATAGGCAGAGATCACACAAAGCTGGGAAGAGCTTGTGTTCCCTCCAGCCAGAGTGCAAAACCATGCAGTTCAAGGGGCATAAGGTGGAATATTCAGAAAGCATTGCCTATTATTGAGGAAAAATTAATCCTTAATGAATTCTCTAAAAAAAGTAAAAAGCAAGTTTCAAGAGGATTACTCTTTCCACATAACCAGACTACATTGCAGAACAAAGCTCTAGAATATTTCTAACAAGTATTTTAGGTATATAATATATAAATAATTATTATATATAATTATATATAAATTCATATATATGTGTGTGTGTATATATATGAACTAGCATCCAACATTCCAGCTGATGTCACATTATCTACATTGGGATCCTTTTGTCCTAGAAGGGTGTTGTGGGTTGAACTGTGTGCCCTTCAGATTTGAAGTGAGATGCCTTCTCCATTAATCCGTGTGGTCCCTGGCTATGCCCTTCAATTTCGTGTGTACCTAGTGCCTCAGAATATGATCTTATTTGGAGATAAAGTCTTTACAGACTTAGTCAAGTTATTATGAAGTCATTAGAACAGCATTAATGGGACTGGTATTCTTTCTTTTTTGGGTGGGGGGGACAGGGTCTTGCTCTGTCACCCAGGCTGGAGTACAGTGGCATAATCTAGGCTCACTGCAGCCTTTGACTCCCGGGCTCCAGCAATTCTCCCACCTCAGCGTCACTGGTAGCTGAGACTACAGGTGTGCGTCACCATGCCTGGTTAATTGTTTTTGTAGAGATGGGGTTTTGCCATGTCACCCAGGCTGGTCTTGAACTCCTGGGCTCAAGTGATCCACCCACCTCAAGCTCTCAAAGTGCTGGGACTACAGGCATCAGCTACCATACCCAGCCTGGTGTTCTTACAAACAGGGAAATTTGGATACAGAGACACACACAAAGGGAAGAAGATGTGAAGATACAGGAAGAATGTGAAGATAGTCATCCATAAACCAAAGAGAGGCTTGGGACAGACCCTACCCTCTCAGTCTTCACAGGAAACCAACCCTGCCTGCACCTTGAACTTGGACTTCTAGCTTCCAGAGCTGTGAGAAAATAAATGTCTGTTGTTTAAGCCATCCAGTTTGTGGTACTTTATTATACAAACTAGTACAAACAACCCTAGTAAACTAGTACAAAGGGCATGCAATTCATTCTCACTGGAATAACACTCTCTGGGTGTTGGTTTACCTTTTCTGCCTGCAAAGTCTATCAGCCAGCATCACTGTCTGGGGTCTTATGCAGTGCCTGATTCACAGGCATGGATCCCACACAACAGAGCATCTGACCAGGAGACCTACTTCACAGCACAACTCCAGAGGTCACGTGGCCTATCACACAGCACCACCCAAAGTAATCAGCCTGAAAGAACATTAGCACTGCTTACTGGAGGAACAGCTGACTTGTCGGTTTGGAAGCAACACTCTCCAAAAATGGGTGCCATCTTCCGAGATGCTGTATTTGCACTTGACTCACAGGCCTATTTATGGGGCGTCGTTTCTAAGAGGAAGACTATATGGGTCCTGGAACAATGGCCCCCATCCGAGGGGTTCCATTCTTGACAGGAAATACCGTAAGAGTCCCACTGAGGCTGGGTGTGGTGGCTCATGCCTGTAATCCCAGCACTTTGGGAGGCTGAGCCGGTTGGATAATTTGAGGTCAGGAGTTCGAGACCAGCCTGGCCAACATAGTGAAACCTCATCTCTACTAAATATACAAAAAAAAAAAAAAAAATTAGCCAGGCTTGGTGGTACACGCTTGTAATCCCAGCTACTTGAGAAGCTGAGGCAGGAGAATTGAGGTGGAGGTTGCAGTGAGCCAAGATTGTGCCACTGCACTCCAGCTTGGGCAACAGTGCAAGACTCTGTCTCAAAAAAAAAAAAAAAAAAGAGTCCCATTGAACTCTAAATTATTGCTACTGTCTTAGTACTTGGATTCCTGTGTCCAGAAGCAGGCTGTAAAGAAGGTCATCTTGGTAGGCGCAACTGACCCTGATTTCCAGTTCAACCATCCAGAACAGACCACTCAAGGCAACTTCTTATGGATTTAGACTAGAATACATTCTACTTTTGCTTGAACATATTTTTTTTTCCTAAGAAGTAATGTTAAAGACCTTTAGTGATAATTCCTAGCTGTGAACGTAGTTTCTAGAACAGAAAAGAATTTCTTGGAAAACATTGCCTTCTGTAGTACATAAGAAGAATTGAGTGTCAATACATATAACAGAACAGGAGCAAAAATAACAATACTTCTGGAAATTTGACTTAAGTCATGGAAATTTACTTGATTTTGGGCTTGAAGTAAGCAATATGTCTTTCTGCTTTTATCCGCAGTTGCTTGCATGTTTCCTGTTATAAATGTTTGTCTAATGATGAAACCAACAAAAGTTCTGAACCTTAAGTTCAAATATCAAATTCCCATTTATTCTCATTTCGGTGTTCCTAAAATCATACCTCTGGCTCAAATTTTTAGATGGCCAAAGTGTTCGCTTTATTCACAAAGTTGAAGAGAGCCTTTCAGGAGCTCAAAGCAAGGAGATAGTGTTTTACATCTCTGTCTCTTCAGGAAAAAAAATATGACTTTGTTAAATAGAGCATTGCTGAGTGTTGGAGCAAAATGCAATAAGTGTAAGGACAATAAAAGCCACCAATAATTCCATTTCTCAGATATAATATCATAAACTTAATTTAGAGAGGCATGTTTATGTACAACTATATACATAAATTTAGTATTGGATTAAAATCAAGCACTGAAAAGCAGTGTGATTCAATATCACGTATCATCAGGGAATTCCAAATTCAAAACAACCACGAGATACCACTACACACCATTAGAATTAACTAAAATTCAGAGCACTGATGCCAAATGCTTGTGATGATGTGGAGCAACACGAACCCCGTTGCTGGTGGGAATGGAAAATGGTATAGCCACGTTGGAAGACAGTTTGGCAGTTCCTTACAAAACTAAATCATATTCTTGCCATATGATCCAGCAATCTTGTTTTTAGGTGTTTACTCCAATGAGTTGAAAACTTTACATTCACCAAAAAAACCTGCACACAAATGTGCAGCTTTACTTAGAACTTGGAAGCAACCAGGGTGCCCTTTCAGTAAGTGAATGGATAAACCGTGGTACATCTAGACAAGGGAGTATCATTCAGCGTTAAGAAGAAATGAGCTATCCAGCCATAAAAAGACACGGAGGAAACTTAAATGCATATTAATAAGTGAAATAATCCAATCTGAAAAGGCTACACTGTGTATGATTCCAAGTATATAATATTCTGGAAAAGGCAAAACTATGGAGACAGTAAAAAAGATCAGTGGTTGTCAGGGGTTGGGATAGGGAGGAATGAATAGGCAGAGCACAGAGGCTTTTTCAGACAATGAAAATACTCTGCAAGATACTGCAATTGTGGTCACATGTCATTATACATTTCTCCAAACCCATAGGATGTACACCACCAAGAGTGAACCCTAATATAAACTATGGATGTTAAATATTGACAATGTGGGCCGGGCACAGTGGCTCCCTCCTGTAATCCCAGCACTTTGGGAGGCTGAGGCGGGCAGATCACTTGAGATCAGGAGTTTGAGACCAGCCTGGCCAACATGGGGAAACCCATCTTTACCAAAAAATACAAAAATTAGCTGGGCATGGTGGTGTGCGCCTGTAGTCCCAGCTACTCGGGAGGCTGAGGTGGGAGGATCACTTGAGCGAGACTCCATCTCAAAAAAAAAAAATATATATATATATATATATATAATGTATGTGTGTGTGTATATATATATACATAGAGAGAGAGAGAGAGAGAATGTGTATGGATGTTCGTTCATTGTTTGTAACAAGTGTACCACACTGATGGAGGATGTTCAGCTGGGAGAAGGGAGGAGGAGGCATAGGGGAAGTCTAATTTTTGTTCAAGTTTTCTGTAAACCTACAACTACTCAAAAAAATGAAGTCTATTGATTTTTGTTTTAAAAAGCAGTGCTATTATCTCTAAAACCCTTGAGAGTGTCCAGAGTTAAAAAAAAAAAAAAAAAGGTAAAAAATTATCTGCAGGCAGGCAGCAGTGGAGTGAGGGGCTCTCGGGTCAAGCTGCCAGGGTTCAGATATTGGCCCTTTCCCTTTATGCCTGAGAGACTTTAGCCAAGTTACTTAACCTCTGCCCCTTGGATTTTGTTTTTAAATATTGAAAACAGAGCCAGGCGCGGTGGCTCAAGCCTGTAATCCCAGCACTTTGGGAGGCCAAGACAGGCAGATCACGAGGTCAGGAGTTCGACACCATCCTGGCTAACACGGTGAAACCCCGTCTCTACTAAAAAATACAAAAAGCTAGCCAGGCAAGGTGGCTGGTGCCTGTAGTCCCAGCTACTCGGGAGGCTGAGGCAGGAGAATGGTGTAAACCCGGGAGGCGGAGCTTGCAGTGAGCTGAGATCCGGCCACTGCACTCCAGCCCAGGCGACAGAGCCAGACTCCGTCTCAAAAAAAAAAAAAAAAAAATATTGAAAACAGATAGCAGATACTTCCTAGGGCTGTTATAACATGTACATGAGCAAACACATTAAAGCACTTATAGTAAATTGTCTATAAATGTTAGCCATTATTATTATTATTACCATTTTGAGACAGAGTCTTGATCTGTTGCCCAGGCTGGAGTGTAGTGATGCAATCTTGGCTCACCACAACTTCTGCCTCCCAGGTTCAAGTGATTCTTCTGCCTCAGCCTCCCGAGTAGCTCGGACTACAGGCACGCATCACCATGCCCAGCTAATTTTTGTATTTTTAGTAGAGACAGGGTTTCACTATGTTGGCCAGGCTGGTCTTGAACTCTTGACCTCGTGATCCTCCCACCTCGGCCTCCCAAAGTGCTGGCATTATAGGCTGAGCCACTGTGCCCAGCCAGCCATTATTAATTAAACCTGCTCTCCCCCACCCCAACTCTAATAAAAATTAATTAAAATTTTCCTCAATTTTATTCATTTTATGTTTTGTTTTAGTTTTCTGTTTTGTGATGTTTTTTGTTTTTGAGACAGAGTCTTGCTCTGTTGCCCAGGCTGGAGTGCAGTGGTGTGATCTCGGCTCACTGTAGCCTCCATCTCCTGGGCTCAAGCAGTTCTCATGCCTCAGCCTCCTGAGCAGCTGAACTACAGGAGCACACCACCACACCTGACTGACTTATTTATTTATTTATTTTTGAGAAGGAGTCTCACTCTGTTGCCCAGGCTGGATTACAGTGGTACAGTCTCGGCTCACTACAAGCTCCACCTCCTGGGTTCAAGCGATTCTCCTGCCTCAGCCTCCTGAGTAGCTGGGATTACAGGCACCCGCCACCACACCCGACAAATTTTTGTATTTTTAGTGGAGATGGTGTATTTTTAGTAGAGACAGTGTTTCTTGGCTTACAGTCGCATCACTCCAATCTCTGCCTTTGTAGTCACATTGCTTCCTCCTCTTCTGTATGTCTTCTCTGTGTCTATCCCAAAATTTCCCCTCCTTTCTCTTATCTATGTGATTGCTTATAAAGTCTAACTGGATAATCTGGGATAAACTTCTCCTTTCAGGATTTGAATCACATTTTTTGCCATATTCGGTGATATTCACAGGTTCCAGGGATTAGAACACGGAGCTATCATTTTAGCAGCCACCATCTGTTCACTACACATAGCCTTTGAGGATTAAATAGCCTTCTGCAGTCTTGTCTAGGAGCCCAATACCCGCTTAGAATATTTGTTTCCATGAGGAAATGAGATCAGAGTTCAAAATGCTATAGAACTTCTACAATGGATCATTTTCTTAATTAGAAAATATTTGAGGCCGGGCACAGTGGCTCACACCTGTAATCCCAGCATTTTGGGAGGCTGAGGCAGGCAGATCACCTGGGGTCAGGAGTTCGAGACCAGCCTGGGCAACATGGTGAAGCCCTTCTCTACTAAAAATACAAAAATTAGCGGGCTTGGTGGTGTGCGCCTGTAATCCCAGCTACTCAGGAGGCTGAGGCATGATAATCACTTGAACCCAGGAGGTAAAGGTTGCAGTGAGCTGAGGTCATGCCACCACACTCCAGTCTGGGTGACAGAGCAAGACTCTTATCTCCAAAATAATAATAATAATAACAATAATAATAATAATAATAATAATAATAATAATAATAATAATGGAAACGTTTTATTGGTTTAAAAAAATCTAATGGTAGTGGATGCCTGCTGAAGCAGATGTATATTCTCGGCACACAGATTATACTTCTCAAGGCTCTTTGCCCATCTCTTCTCATTGTCTTTCTTTCTTTCTTTGTGACGGAGTCTTGCTCTGTCACCCAGGCTGGAGCGCAATGGTGCGATCTCGGCTCACTGCAACTTCCACCTCCCGGGTTCAAGTGATTCTCCTGCCTCAGCCTCCTGAGTAGCTGGGATTACAGGCATGCGCCACTATGCCCGACTAATTTTGGTATTTTTAGTAGAGACGAGGTTCCGCCATGTTGGCCATGCTGGTCTCCAACTCCTGACCTCAGGTGTTCCACCTACTTCAGCCTCCCGAAGTGCTGGGATTACAGGAGGGAGCCACTGAGCCCAGCCTTCATTGTCCACTTTCTTAGCTCCTATGGCATTTCTCTGATGATGGTGTCTAGACTAGCGCCACTACTTGGTCCCTGCCTTTTTCCCAGTCACTCTTTATTCCTTTCATTGCTTTGGTTTCAAACTACCTGAAATTTACCCTCCTCCATTCTTCCCTGCCTCCTTGCTTTCTTTCCTTTTACTTCCCTCTCCTCCTTTTCTCTCTCTTCTCCTCTCCTCCCTCCGTCCTCTCCCTTCCTGCCTTCCTCCAACGCATTCACTATATACATACTGACATATAACCAGGCCCACTCTCTAATATGTGGGACAAAATACTCTCTAATGTTCTGGAACTTGCTTTTATTTCCCTTCCCTTCCTCCCTCCCCTTTTCCTCTCTCCTTCCTGTTTTTCTACATTCCTTCAAGTTCTTTGCTTACTTGCTTGTCATCTGTTGTGGTTATTTTCCTGCCACCTAGGGCAGTTGGTGCTCAGTACATGTTTGTCCAATGAATGAACTATTGGTGAAAGTAAAAGGTGAAAGTTTCTCACTTTCTGTCCCTTTTCTCCCAGCTCCTAAGGGTAATGAAGGTATACAGTCTGGTGCATCTCTTTTCAGATATTTTTCTACACTTTTACAATGTAAATATGTACACATAGCCTGGGCTCCCCCTCTAATGTATGGGATTGCATTCTATATACAGTGCTGCGGAACTTGTTTTTGTTTGTGTGTTTTCATTCAATAATGTAACAAGGACATTTTGCCAGGCCAATACCTGTGAATACATCTTCTTTTAAAATCTATGCGCATCAGACGCAATGGCTCACACCTGTAATCCCAGCACTTTGGGAGGCCAAGGCAGGTGGATCACTTGAGGTCAGGAGTTCAAGACCAGGCTGACCAACATGGGGAAAACCCATCTCTACAAAAACCCCACAAAAATTAGCTGGGTATGGTGGCACGTGCCTGTAATCACAGCTACTCAGGAGGCTGAGGCAGGAGAATCACTTAAACCTGGGAGGCAGACATTGCAGTGAGCTGAGATGGAGCCACTGCACTCCAGCCTGGGTGACAGAGTGAGACTCCAACTCAGAAAACAAAACAAAAACAAACAAACAAACAAAAACTATGCTGAATTCCATAGTAAAGATGTATTATGACTTTTAACCATCTCTCATTGATGTCCATTTAGCTTGCACCCAGTTTTTGCCATTGTAAAATAATTGCAGCCCTTTCTATAAGTGAATGGTTTTTATTCAATGCTCTGATACAGAACTATTAGACAATTTTATTTTCCTTGCTATTTTTAAATTTTTGGTTCTAGTAGCCTCTTGCTTCTGAAACTATTTTAAGATTTATTCAATAATTGCAAGGTTCTAATTCCACAGTTTCTAGAGCTGTGCTTTTCAAAGTTGGTCCATGGCTCTGTGCCATTATATGAACTTTTTTTTTTTTTTTTTTTTTGAGATGGAGTTTCACTTTTGTTGCCCAGGCTGGAGTGCAATGGCGTGATCTCAGCTCACTGCAACCTCTGCTTCCCGGGTTCAACAGATTCTCCTGCCTCAGCCTCTTGAGTAGTTGGGATTACAGGTGCCCAGCACCACACCCGACTAATTTTTTACATATTTTTTAGTAGAGACAGGGTTTCATCATGTTGGCCAGCCTGGTCTCGAACTCCTGACCCCAGGAGATCCACCCACCTCGGCCTACCAAAGTGCTGGAATTACATGTGTGAGTCACCGTACCCGGCCTATATGAACCATTTTTTAGCAATTTATAAAGACTGGGCACGGTGGTATGTGTTGTAGTCCCAGATGCTTAGGGGGCTGAGGTGGAAAGATCCTTTGAGTGCAAGAGTTCAAGACCAGCCTGGACAAGATAACAAGACCCTGTCCCTAGAAAACAACAAACAGTTTATGAACAGATGAGTACAAAAATTAAGAATGCATATTTAGAAACATTTTTAGCAATTTGTCAGAGTAATATTATACCTGTTTAAGCTAAGAATGAAAATTCAGCCTTGTTTGTATGTGGTTTTTTTTTATTTCATTTTTCTGGTAATTCTTTTTTTTTTTTTTTTGAGGCAGAGTTTCACTCTTGTCACCCAGGCTGGAGTGCAATGGTGTGATCTCAGCTCACTGCAACCTCCACCTCCCGGGTTTAAGTGATTCTCTAGTCTCAGCCTCCCGAGTACCTGGGATTACAGGCGTCCGCCACCATGCCCGGCTAAGTTTTGTATTTTAAGTAGAGACAAGGTTTCTCCATGTGGCCAGGCTGGTCTGAAACTCCTGTCCTCAGGTGATCTGCCTGCCTTGGCCTCCCAAAGTGGTGAGATTACATGTGTGAGCCACTGCACCTGACCTTGTAATTCATTTTTATTGTGTTTTATACAAGTATCAGTCCATGATTGAAAAAAAAAAAGTACTTCAGTGTGGTTAGTTTAAGACAAACTTTTCTCGGGTGCTTGCTAAGTACTTTATTTCTGATTTCACATTCAATCAGAATATTCCTATCTTCATTTGGGAAGTGAGTATATTTTACAATTTAATACCTTCCTTTTCTTAACTTCGTTTTCAAGCATAAGCGTTTAACCAGTTTTATAAGTAAAAAGCTCTTGGCTCAACCTAAGTTTTTCCCTGAATTTAGATTCTTCTTGGCTTCAGTTTAACCAGTGCCACCTCTATTTCTGTGCTTCCTTTTCCCAATGCTTTCCTAGATCTTAAATTCAAGAAAATATTGTTCAGGCAGGAAAACAGATTCCAATACTATCCAAAAGTAAAAAGCCATTTTTTGGAAAGGAGTTACGTAATTAACTAACATTGTTTTAATTTCAATACTGACTCCATTGAGGCTTGGGGAGACTTCTGACGGTGATTTTCAAAAGTAAGTTTTATTTTTATCAAAGTAATGTATGCATATAGCTTAAAATGTCAAACACAAGACATAAGAAAAAGCAGGAGTTATCAGCTCTATCTCTTCCTATGTGCCAATTGAGCTTTTCAGAGGCTACCACTTTCTCTCTCTCTCTCTTTTTTTTTTTTTTTTTTTTGAGACAGAGACTCACTTTGTTGCCCAGACTGGAGTGCAGGGTGGGTTCAAGCAATTTTCCCACCCTCAGCCTCCCAAGTAGCTGGAGCCACAGGCACGTGCCACCATGCCTGGCTAATGTTTGTATTTTTAGTAGAGAAGGAGTTTCACCATGTTGGCCAGGGTGGTGTCAAACTCCTGATTTTAAGTGATCCGCCCGCCTTGGCCTCCCAAAGTGTCAAGATTACAGGCGTGAGCCACCACACTGGTCTTTCTCACCTATTTTAGTTATGGCTACTGATACTTAGCTCTATGTATTTTAAAAATTGGGATACAATAATTCACATACCATACAATTCACCCTTTTAAAGTGTACAATGCAGTGTATTTCAGTATGTTGTGCAACCATCACCACAACCTAATTCCAGATCATTTCATCACCTTAGAAAGAAGCTTCCTAATTTGTTACGAAAGTAGTTTTTTTAAAAAAGAAAAAGGCCAGGCGTCATGGCTCACGCCTGTAATCCCAGAACATTGGAAGGCTGAGGCAGGTGGATTGCTTGAGGTCAGGAGTTTGAGGCCAGCCTGGGCAACATGGCGAAACCCTGTCTCTACTAAAAATCCAAAAAGTAGGCGGATGCCGTGGCTCACACCTGTAATCCCAGAACTTTGGGAGGCTGAGGTGGGTGGATCACCTGAGGTGAGGAGTTTGAGGCCAGCCTGGGCAACATGATGAAACCCTATCTCTGCTAAAAATACAAAAACCTAGCTGGGCATGGTGGCACATGCCTGTGATCCCAGCTACTCAGGAGACTGAGGTGGGAGAATCACATGAGCCCAGGAGATCAAGGCAGAGAGCTGAGCTCACACCACTGCAGCCAGGGAGAAAGAGTGAGACACTGTCTCAGAAAAAAAAAAAAAAAAAAAAAAAAAGAGGCCAGGGGAGGTGGCTCAAGCCTGTAATCCCAGCACTTTGGGAGGCCGAGACGGGTGGATCACGAGGCCAGGAGATCGAGACCATCCTGGCTAACACGGTGAAACCCCGTCTCTACTAAAAAATACAGAAAACTAGCCGGGCAACGTGGTGGGCGCCTGTAGTCCCAGCTACTCCGGAGGCTGAGGCAGGAGAATGGCGTGAACCCGGGAGGCGGAGCTTGCAGTGAGCTGAGATCCGGCCACTGCACTCCAGCCTGGGTGATAGCAAGACTCCGTCTCAAAAAAAAAAAAAAAAAAAAAAAGGAAGAAAAGAAAAAAGAAACGAAACGCTGCCCTAGGGCATTGTCCTATTTGTGGTAGAAACAGGGCCTCAGGCTAGCATATGCTTAAGCTGGAGAAAAGAGGATCAGGGAGCAATTGAGGAGCCCGAATGTGTCTGTGTCCATTCCTCTGGTGAGCTTCCTTGTGTGGTCACACCTACCCTCAGTGAGCTGGCTGTGTGCTCCCAACCTGACATCCTACCTACCCAGCTACAACTCAATCATCGTGGAAGACAGGAGAATGAATTTCCGTGGACAACGAGTAGCTGGGGAGGGTGAGGGAAGTTTTCGTGTGTGTGTCAGGTGGGTTCACCTGCACCAAGTCTGTCGTCGGTCTTTTACCTTTGCTGCCGGCTCTCTGCCTGGTGTTTGTGAGTCCTGGGCCTCTTTCCAGGGTCAGTTTCACCAGAAAATAAACCTCCTGTCTGCTTGGGAGGCTGAGACAAGAGAGTTGTTGAGGTGTTTGCTGCGGGGGTGGAAACTAATTTAATGGTTCCTTATACAGATTTTTCCCTCAGTTATGCTATAAGCCTGATGCCTTATATCCTCTAAACACTATCTGGTGCCTCGTTCCTGAGCTTTGCCGGGATTCTTCTTGTAAAGTCAGCTCATTTTGTATTGGTTAGTGAGGCTTCGGCTTTCCAGACTCATTAAGTTCGTTATCATTGCTCCATCACTTTGTTTCTTCTATTTGTTTTTGTGGGCGTATGCCTTTTAAATTCTTCACTTCATCATCATAAGATTTTGGAGGGAGGAGAGATAAATGGATGTGTTCAGTCTGCCATTTTAAGCCAGGAGTACCAATTTGAAAAAGTGATTTCCATATGCCTTTCAAATTTAGGAGAGAGGTTTATATATGGAAGAGGAGCTATCCAAGAAAAGAGAAAGGAAATGATTCAGATTACACAGAAATGGCTACAGTACACATAATATCATTAATTGCATTATTTTCAACTTACCAAAACTCATTGAAATATGACTTTGAAAAGGACACATATTGAGTTTTGAACTAACATCCCTTTCATTTTCTCTCTTTTTTTTTTTTTTTTTTTTTGAGATGGAGTCTCACTGTGTTGTCCAGACTGGAGTACAGTGGCGCCATCTCTGCTCACTGCAACTTCTGCCTCCTGGGTTCAAGTGATTCTCCTACCGCAGCCTCCCAAGTAGCTGGGATTAAAGGTGCATGCCGCCACGCCTGGCTAATTTTTGCATTTTTGGTAGAGATGGGGTTTCACCATGTTGGCCAGGCTGGTTTCAAACTCCTGACCTCGAATGATCCACCCGCCTCAGCCTCCCAAAGTGCTGGGATTATAGGTGTGAGCCACCACACCTGGCCTATTTTCTCTTGTAAGTAGGGGCTGGCAAACTTTTCTATAAAGAGCTATATAGGAAATATTTTTGTTTTGGTGGGGCCCTAGATTCTCTATTAGTACTCAATTCTGCAGATTTATAAAACCAGCCATGGACAATGTATAAATGAAAGAACACAGGTATATTTCAAAAACCCTTTATTTACAAAAACAGGCAGCAGACCAGATTTGATTCACTGACCTCTGCTTTATTTTTATTTATTTATTTACTTATTTATTTATTTTTGTGACCTCTGCTTTTTTTTTTTTTTCCCCCAGACAGAGTCTCACACTGTCACCCAGGCTGATGTGCAGTGGTGAGATCTCGGCTCACTGCAATCTCCACCTCCCGGGTTCAAGCGAGTCTCCTGCCTCAGCCTCCCGAGTAGCTGAGACTACAGGCATGCACTACGACGCCTGGGTAATTTTTGTATTTTTAGTAGAGATGGGGTTTCACTATGTTGTCCAGGCTGGTCTAGAACTCCTGACCTTGTGATCCGCCCGCCTTGGCCTCCCAAAGTGCTGGGATTATAGGCATGAGCCACCACGCCCAGCTGGCCTCTGCTTTAAAGCATTGGAATCTATGTATGTAGACATTGTCATGTCTTCTACTTGTCTTGACTGTTTATTTTCTAATGAAAGGTTGGTGATCACCTGCCTCCAGAGTTGGTGTTGTACATCTTGAATGGACCATCAGTAGTCCAAGATGACATTTTAAAGCTAAACATTAAGAAAGCAGAGCTACTAGAGAACAGAGAGAAAGCCTATAAAAGTCAATTAATGGTTAAAGATGGAGGCAAAATTAGCAATGTAATGATCTTTTTCATTTTACCAGAAATATTCCCATTCTTAGCTGAACATCAGAGACTTCTTTTCCACTATAGGTAGAGCCCTTCTGCTTGATCTCCAACTGTGCCTTTGGGGTTCCCAAAATGTGCTCCACTGACGTGCTTCCTGCCAAAAATTTCCTATGGTCAAATGGGCCTGGGGTACAGAACAGGTCCTATCCCTTTCTTGCAAACTTCATTTATATTGGCAGAAGATTTTGAGAAGTTCTGCAATTAAAAAAAAAAAAAAAAACTTCTTATTTCATTTTTATAAAGACAGGGTGTTACTGTCACACAGGCTGGAGTGCAGTGGCACACTGCAACCTCCAACTCCTGGGCCCAAGCAATCCTCCCACCTCAGCCTTCCGAGTAGAAGGGATTACAGGCATGCGCTACCATGCCCAGCTATTTTTTAAATTTTTTTGTAGAGATGGGGTATTACTCTGTTGCTCAGGCTGATCTCTAACTCCTGGGCCTAAAGGATCCTCTCTCCTCAGCTTCCCAACATGTTGGGATTACAGGCATGAGCCACTGCACCAGGCCACACTTCTTTAACTTTGTTGAATTCACAGCTTCTTGGACGTATTTAATTAAAGAATTCTTTACTGACATAACATCTATTAATGTCCAGTGTAATGACTCCAGGGAATTATGTAACATGACGTTCTGGATCAGTCCCGCTTATGATCTAGAATTTGGGAATCCATAGGTTAAAATTTTCCATGCTTAATATTGCTAGCCCTGTCTTTAGACTGGTTCTGGCTTTGTGTTCCGATTTTAGAGGATCCAAGGATAATTCTGACAGTATTCGTTGACCCTGTCCCTAAAGGAAGTGCTGGGAAAATTGTGACCTGATAGGATCTAGTGACGAGTATTTTAATTCCTTCTGTTCTTGTAAGAAGGGGGAGACAGACACTAACTAGAAGTGGAAAAGTGGCACCAACATGGGAGTGAAACAGAAAAGACTAGACCATTTCTGTTTTCCTTTTTTGGAGACAGGGTCGCTCTATCATTCAGGATGGAGTGCAGTGGCATGATCAGGGCTCACTGTAGCCTCAACTTCCCAGGCTCCAGCAATCCTCCTACCTCAGTCCCCAAAGTAGCTGGCACTACAGGCATGCACCACCATACCAGGCTATTTTTTTTTTCTTTTTAATTTTAGTAGAGATGAAGTCTTGCTATGTCGCCCAGGCTGGTCTCAAACTCCTGGGCTCAAGTGATCCTCCCTCCTTGGCCTCCCAAAGTGCTGGGATTATAAGCATGAGCCACTGTGTCCAGCCTCTAGACCATTTCTAAGGTAAGGCTATTAAGTAAGCTACCAACTAGCTTAAGGGAATTGACCGAGCTTGATAGCCCAAAGACAATATGTGTAGTGTTCTGCATTGTTTGTTCACAAAAGCCCCAGCAAACGGGCTCTGTCTTAGTAAATTTGGGCTGCTATAACAAAATCCTTAGACTGGTTGGACGCAGTGGCTCATGCCTGTAATCCCAGCACTTTGAGAGGCTGTGGTGGGTAGATCACTTGAGCTCAAGAGTTTAAGACCAGCCCGGGCAACATGACAAGACCCTGTCTCAACTGAAAAAAAAAAAAAAAAATTTAGCTGGGTGTGGTGGCATGCACCTGTGGTCCCAGCTATGCGGGAGGCTGAGGTGGGAGGATTGCTTGAGCCCAGGAGGTTGAGGCTGCATTGAGCTGTGTTCGTGCAACTGCACTCCAGTCTGGGCAGCAGAGCAAGACTCTGTCTCAAAACAAAACAAAATACCTTAGACTGTGCATGTTCTGCTCACTCCTTTTCTCTAGGCACAAAGGTGAGGCTTACTCCACAACACTTGTGCTTAAATATCTGTGACTATCCAGAGAGGTACTTTAAAAAAAATTTTCACAAAGGCACCATAGAGCATAGTGGTGATTCGGCCAGAGTGACTTTGGAAAAGTCAAGGGTATACTTCTTAGTGCAGTTCCAAGCAAATTAGGGAGCTAGGAGCAGAGGTCCCCAAAAGGTTAGAACAACTCTGAGGAGGTATCATAAACTCAATTCAAACTAAGTAAAGGTTGGTGGTTAAAGCTGGAGGGGAGGAGGAAAGGAAAAGAGTGGGTCAACATACAAGCCTTAAGGTAGCTGTGGTTTTATTGTTCATGGATGTCTGGAACAACACTTAAACAAAGATATCCTTAGAGGAGAGGAAGAAGGCACTGGGTTCAGCCCTAGGCATAGAGGCCAGCAGGTCCTAGATAGGAGAAAGTTGTATATCAGATCTTAAAAAATGGTGTGTGTGTGATATACCTTTGTAACAGACCTGTATGTGTACCCCCGATTCTAAAATAAAAGTTGAAAAGGAAAAAAGAGAGGCTGGGCACGGTGGCTCATACCTGTAATCTCAGCATTTTGGGAGGCTGATGTGGGTGGATCACTAGGTCAGGAGTTCGAGACCAGCCTGGTCAACGTAGTGAAACCCCATCTCTAATAAAAATAAAAAAATTAGCCGGGTGTGGTGGTGGGCACCTGTAATCCCTGCTACTCGGGAGGCAGGGGGAGGAGAACTGCTTGAACCTGGGAGGTGGAGGTTGCAGTGAGCCGAGATTGTACCACTGCACTCCAGCCTGGGTGACAGAGCAAGACTTTGTCTCGGGGGCGAAAAAAAAAAGGGAAAAAAAGAAATGGTATGTGGGGTGTGTGTGTGTGTGTGTGTGTGTGTGTGTGTGTGTGTGTGTGTGTTGGAGAGCAGTCAACAGGATGGAGAAAGCAACAATTCCAGGAACTTGGATGAAGGGGCAGACAAGCAGATTGGCTACACACAGTGGCAGTGATACAGAGAGACTAGAGACAATATCTGAACATACCAGCAGGCCGCACTGCCACTGGCAGGCATGTTTATTCAATGAGAAAATGAATGAAGGGCTCAGGCCTGCAGGTGATGCTGGGGTAGGGCTGAGAGAGGAAGGAACAAACCTTGCTCTGGGTAATGAGCACTCTGACACTACTAGCCTGACCCAACCTTGTCAGACAGCCTTCCGTTGGTCCCTCCCTAGGCCATTTCCCTACTGAGATCATGGCCCACTTTCAGCTGCAGCACGTCCCAGAAACAGGCCATGACTAAATGTTACATATCGCATGTTACTGCCTGGGAGTTTCCTCCAGCTTCCAACTTACTCCTTCATCTCAGCTGCTACTGCAACTACTGACTGTTTCAACTTGCCTGAAGCATCCCCCCTTGACCTGGGAAGGAGAACAGACTAAAAAAGACTAGTAAGGCCTGTTCCACTTCAATCTGGTGTTTGTAATCTCTGTAGTGCAGGTGTGCATATCTGTCTTCAGCACAAGAAAGGTGTTAAATGAATTAAGCCAGCTGAGATGATTCATGCAGACATGCGTAGGTACCAATGGAAGGAAATTTTCTGTGTCACCTTTATATTAACACAGGAGCAATACAGTGAAAAGACACGGTGATATGTTTCAGAGAATGTGTGGAGGTATGTTTTGGTTTTTTTTTTTTGCTTTCTGTTTTTGTTTTTCAGACACAATTTCACTCTGTCACCCAGGCTGGTGTGCAATGGCATGATCTCCGCGCACTGCAACCTCTGCCTCCCAGATTCAAGCGATTCTTGTGCCTCAGCTTCCCAAGTAGCTGGGATTACAGGCGTCTGCTACCATGGGCAGCTAATTTTTGCATTATTAGTGGAGATGGGTTTTCACCATGTGGGCCAGGCTGATCACAAACTCCTGACCTCAAATGATCCGCCTGCCTTGGCCTCCCAAAGTGCTGGGATTACAGGAGAATGTGTGTAGTTTTAAATGTGATTCTAAGATCCTCTGATGTGCCTCCCATGGAAAGAAAGAATCAGGTACCCTCCCCTTGAATCTGGACTGTGAGATTTGACCAGTAGAATATGGCAGAATTCAAAGCATATTTGAATTCTGGGCCAGGCTTTAAGAAAGTGGTGACTTTTACTTCTTGTTTCTTGGAACCCAGCCACCATGTTGTGAGGTGTCCAAACTCAGGGTTTGCTCCTTCCTCTCTAAGCCCTACCCCAGCATTATCTGCAGATACATAGAGAAGCCACATGTGGGTGTTCTGGTTGACAGCCCCAGCTGCGGTCCCAGTGGAAAACCATCATCAACTACAGATATGAGTAAGTCCTGGCCGGGCACAGTGGCTCACGCCTGTAATCCCAGCACTTTGGGAGGCCGAGGTGTGCGGATCACGAGGTCAGGAGATCGAGACCATCCTGGCAAACACGGTGAAACCCTGTCTCTATTAAAAATACAAAAAATTAGCCGGGCCTAGTGGCAGGTGCCTGTAGTCCCAGCTACTCGGGAGGCTGAGGCAGGAGAATGGCG
>NC_045440.1:74599012-74766678 GCF_002776525.5 Piliocolobus tephrosceles | reverse complement strand
GATGTTGTCTGTAGTTTCTCTGTATCACTGCCATTGTGTGTGGCCAATCTACTTGTCTGCCCCTTCATCCTCAGTTCCTGGAATTGTTCCTCTTCAATATAGGTATACATAGCCAAAATTTTTAGTTTTTTTCCTCCTTTATAAATGGCAAGAGAAAAAGAATGTTTTTTGAAGTTTATAATGAAGTCTTTTGGAAAAGTTATTGGAAAGGAAAGATGAAGTGAAGCTAAGATGATGTCTGCCAAAACAGTCATGATTAAGAAGTGTTTAAATAAGTCATTGTACTTGTTTAAAAAGCAATACTTGCCATCTTTCCCTTCTCCCCTAGCCAAGCCCTCCTCCTTCTCTTGTGTGCAGAGATGTCACAAATTTATTTCCATTGCAAGGACATTTAAATAATAATTAACAAGTTACACTTCTAGGTTTTGTTACATATATAATATATTTGTATAGTTCAAAGAAAAGTATTAGATATTTAAGGTAAAGCGGGTGGAATAAAACCAGGTTCTAGACCTTTTCCCACTCCTAAAAACTAGTGAAATAAAATCTTATTTTCTCCGGAAGCCCATTAGACTGGGCAAAGCTAAGCTAATAGAGGAACAAAATAAGAATAAAGTATGTTAAATTATGCCATTATTATAGCTAAATAAATAAATAAATGGAACTGTATTCAAAAGATCAAGGAAGAACTCAAGTCAAAAGAAAAGTACCTCATGAAACAGAAGACTATTTCTATGAAGGCTTTGCACTACAGAAAAATGTAACATATTTTTCTGATGGGTTTTCTAATGGATGCCATTTTACTCATCCTGAGTCTGGGGAGTATAATACCCTCCATCCTCACATCTCCTAGATGGAGCAGCCACCCTGCTATCAATGCTCCTCTTGTGTCTGAACCTATTTCCCAGCTCCACCAATTCCACAGTAGTGTAATCCCACATTGTGGTGTGTTGCAGTCTTTCAGGTGGGGGCAATTCTTGGGCGCTCCCCCCCGTGGCTGCAGTTGGTTCACTTTTATCTTGTTGGTGACCACTGGATGCACAGAGAGGATGGGAACCTCTCTGGGCTTGTCTCAGTCCTCACTCTCCTCCCCACTAGAGCTCTCCATGGGGTCCCAGGATGACTTCGTCATGAAAGTCCTGACTCATTGATGTGGCAGCTGACGACTCTTCAAATAGGTTACCTGACAAGGACAAGCCAAGGTTTGTAGAATCTGTCTGTTCTATTAAAAAACCTTCAACCTACAGATGATAAAACACAGATCGAGTTGAAAGGCAGACTGTAAGCTATCTTATCTTGCATTTTAATTAAGAATGAAATCACAACTTAAACAATGCCATTATAAATTTAAGGAAAAAATTAGAATCAAAATACTAGATAGACAGTCTGATGACCAAATTTCTGGCATGGTGGAAAATGTGAATATCTCCAAGAAAAAAAAAAAAATTCAGAGACAAGATGATAGATATAGAGAAAAAAGAAAAGTCATTACAAGCATAATTGGGTCCCTAGTATTTACTTATTTATTTTTTTGAGATAGGGCCTTACTCTGAGGCTGGAGCACAGTGGCATAATCATGACTCACTGCAGCCTTCAACTCGTGGGCTCAAGAGATCCTCCCACCTCAGCCCGAGTAGCTGGAACTACAGGCGTGCACCATCATACTTGGCAAATTTTTTCTTTTTATTCTTTTTATTTATTTTTGTTTTTGATTTAATTTAATTTTATTCTTTAGAGACAGAGTCGCACTCTATCACCCACACTGGAGTGCAGTGGTACCATTACAGCTCACTGCAGCCTTGACATCCCCGGCTCAAGTGATCCTCCAACCTCAGCCTCCTGAGTAGCTGGGACTGCAGATGCATGCCACCATGCCCAGATAATTAAAAACTTTTTTTTTTTTTTGGTAAAGACAGGGTCTCATTATGTTGACCAGGCTGGTTTTGAACTCCTGGTCTCAAGTGATCCTCCTGTCTTGGCCTCCCAAAGTGCTAGGATGACAGATATGAGCCACCACACCTGGTTCCTATGTATGTATTCAAAAGAAATTATTGAACACTATGTGCCATAAGACTTAAAAGAGGACAGGCACTGTGGCTCACACGTATAATTCTAGCACTTTGGGAGGTCAAGGCAGGAGGATCACTTGAGCTTGGGATTTCAAGACCAGTCTGGGCAACATAGTGAGACCTTGTCTCTACTAAAAATTTAAAAAATCAGCCAGGCGTGGTGGCACATGCCCATAGTCCCAGCTACTTGGGAGGTTGAGGAGGGAGGATCACTTGAGCCTAGGAGGTCAAGACTGCAGTGAGCCATGATTGTGCCACTGGACTCCAGTCTGGGCAATAGAGCAAGACCCCATCTCAGGGGGAAAAAAAAAGACTTAAAAAAGAATCTTTCCATACTTCATTAAGTATGTTTTTGTTTCCTTATTCTTTTTTTCTTATTAGTTGAGAGTTTTCTTTTTTAATTGATACATAATATCTGTACATATATATGGGGTATATGTAATATTTCGATACATGCATACAATGTATAGTGATCAATCATGGTAATTGGGATATCCATTACCTCAGACATTTATCATTTCTTTGTGTTGAGAACATTTCAGATCTTCTCTGCTAGCAATTTAAAAATATATAATAAATTATTTTTAACTATAGCCACCCTACTGTGCTATTGAACACTAGAACTTATTCTTTCTATCTAACTGTATGCTTGTATCCATTAACCAATCCCTCTTCATTTCCCCCAGTCACCCTTCCCAGCCTCTGGTAACCGTCATTCTACTCTCTATCTCCATGAGATCAGCTTTTTTAGCTCCCACGTATGAGTGAGATCATGTGGTATCTGTCTTTCTGTGTCTGGCTTATTTCACTTAGCATAATATCCTTGATTCATATATTTTGTCTTAAGGGGTAGGATCTCTTTTTATAAGGCTGAATAATGTTCCATTATACCCATTTATTTGTCTACTCATCCATGGATGGACGCTTAGGTTGATTCATATCTTGGCTATAATGAATAGTGCTGCAATGAACATGGAAGTGCAGATATCTCTTCGCTATATATTTTCTTTTCTTTGGATAAATACACAGTGGTGGCTGCTGGGTTGTATGGCAGTTCTATTTTTAGTTGTTTGAGAAACTTCCATGCAGTTTTTCATAATGGCTGTACTAATTTACATTCCCACTATCAGTGTACAAGAATTTCCTTTTCTCTGCATCCTGGCCAGCATTTATCTTTTGTGTTTTTTTGATAACAGTCATTCTAACTGGGGTAAGATGATAGCTCATTGTGGTTTTGATTTGCATTTTCCCAGTGATTAGTAATGTTGAGCATTTTTTCATATACCTGCTTGTTTCTTATACATAATTGATTACCTTTTTTTTCTTTTGAGACAGGTTCTCTCTCTGTTGCCCAGGCTGAAGTGCAGTGGTTTGATCACGGCTCACTGCTGCCTTGACCTCCAGGGCTCAAGTGGTCCTCCCACCTCAGCCTCCCAAGTAGCAGGGACTACAGAAATGCACCACTGTACTCGGCTACTTTTTTATTTTTTGTAGAGACAGGATTTGGCCATGTTGCCCAAGCTGGTCTTGAACTCCTGGCCTCAAGCAATCCTCCTGTCTCTGTCTCTCAAAATGCTGGGGTTACAGGCACAAGCCGTCGCACCCAGCCTATTTTGTAACATAATTTATTTCTACTGTTTTTTAGCAGTGTTTTAGGTGGCTAATACCCTAATAATTATTTTGACATTATTATGAAAACAAGTTGAGTTTCGAGCAATAATTTTATTAGTGAACACATAAATACATTGGGAATTTTCAAAAAAAATTTTTTTTGAGACACAGTCTCCCTCTGTCTTCCAGGCTGGGGTGCAGTGGAGCGATCTCGGCTTACTGCAACCTCTGCCTCACAGGTTCAACTGATTCTCCTGCCTCAGCTTCCCAACTAGCTGGGACTACAGGTGCGTGCCACCATGCCTGGCTAATTTTTTTATATTTTTGGTAGAGACGGGGTTTCACCATGTTGGCCAGGATGGTCTCTAACTTTTGACCTCGTGACCTGCCTGCCTTGGCCTCCTAAAGTGCTGGGATTACAGGCGTGAGCCACCGTGCCTGGCCTCAGAATGGTATTCTAGTAAAGGTAAAATATAATGTTTGGAAGTGCTTATTTCATGCATTTGTTATTCATTCATTCCCCTGTAAGTTCCACGAGGACAAAGATTTTGCAGATTTTTTTCATTGCTATACATCTGTAGGCCAAGAATAGTATTTGGCACATAGTAGGTATTCAGTAAATATTGGTCAAATTTGCTAATCCCTTCATTTGACAAGCATTTAGTGAGCACTGTGCTAAGTTCCAGAGAAACAAAGAAGAAAAAGTCATTGTTGTTGCCTTCAAGGAGCTTAAGATATAGTAGAAGAAACACATAAAGAGTGTGTAGCGACAAAAATAAATTCAGGGCCATGCAGTGGCTCATTCCTGTAATGCCAGCACTTTGGGAGGCCGAGGAGGGCGGATCACTTGAGGCCAGGAGTTCAAGACCAGTCTGGGCAACATGTCAAAACAAACTGTATCTACTAAAAATACAAAAATTAGCCAGGCCTGCTGGCATATGCCTATAATCCCAGCTACTCAGGAGGCTGAGGCACGAGAATTGCTTGCACCCTGTAGGCAGAGGTTGCAGTGAGCCAAGATCGTACCGCTGCACTCTAGCCTGGGCGAGAGCAAGAACTCTGTCTCAAAAAAAAAAAAAAAAAAAAAAAAAAAATTCAGATATCATCAATAAAGGAGGGTAACTTCTATGGTGGGTGCTGGGGGCTAGATGAATTTACAGGAAAATAAATGTCAGAAAAAGGGCATCATAATATAAGATACAACATAAGAAAGAAGAGGACATAGAAGGAAACTGGAGTTTGTGATTCTGGAATCTGTCCCATTCAAACTGCTCAAATCCGATAATGGTGAATTTGAAACCATTATCTTTTTCCGGATGCTTGAATATTTCACTGCATGGTAACTGGTAAAAATGTGTTGATAAATCAGATGCTTTTTAAAAAAATTTTTAATTTTAAATTTATTTTTATTAAATGGAGGTGGGGTCTCACTTTGCTGCCCACGCTGGTTTCAAACCCCTGGCTTCAAGAGATCCTCCCACTTCAGCTTTTCAAAGTGCTGGGATTACAGGCATGAGCCACTGTGCCTGGCCTCAGTTGCTTTTAATCAGCTGCCTATTAATAGGTCTACTGTTCTTTATTTAATTATATTTTTTGATACAGGATCTTGCTTTGTTGCCGCGGCTGGAGTGCAGTAATGTAATCTCACTTCACTCCAACCTCTGCCTCCCAGGCTCAAGTGATCCTCCCACCTCAGCCTCCTGAGTAGCTGGGACTACAAGCACACACCACCACGCCCAGGTAGTTTTTCTAATTTTAGTAGAGATGGGGTTTTCACCGTTTTGCCCAGGCTGGTCTCAAACTCTTGACTTCAGGTGGTATGCCAGTCTCCCAAAGTGCTGGGATTATAGGCGTGAGCCACCGCACCCGGCTGGCCCACTGCTCTTTAAATATTCATTATTTTCAACTCCTATACAAATATTTTATTTTAAAGTAAATCCTAAAATGATTGTAGGGTGGTGTGTGGATTTCCATGTCACTCAGGTGATTTCATGTACTGATGCTATATAGCTTGAGCAACTGAAAGTGCTGATTCAAGTTAAAAAACAATTTCCTTTCTGATAATTGTGACTTAGAAAATTTCATTCTATTTGGGGTTTACCAGTGATTGAAAATCAGTTATGAGGAACAGTTACAGGAGAGAGAAAGTTTTCAATTAACTTTAATGATCCAAATCAAAGAGAATGAAATCTGACCACTTCAGAGTTATTTCCAAAAGTATAAACTCATCCATTTATACCAAAGGATTTACTGTCCACCTACTTGCTGTTGGATGCTGGGACTACAGATATGCATGAGACACAGAGCTTGCCCGTCAACAATGCAATGTTTGGTAGATACAGACAGGCTAGAAAACACAATTCTAACATACCTACAATATCAGAGAAGAGAGGTACAAGAGAAGAGCACTGGCCTGCTTAGAGGAGTGTTAGAGAATGCCTCTCAAGGAGGTGATTTCTTTTCTTTCTTTTTGTTGAGATGGAGTCTTGCTCTGTTGCCCAGGCTAGAGTGCAGTGACGATCTCAGCTCACTGCAACCTCCGCCTCCCGAGTTCAAGCAATTCTCCTGCCTCAGCCTCCCAAGTAGTTGGGATTACAGGTGTGTGCCACCACGCCCAGCTAATTTTTGTATTTTTAGTAGAGATGGGGGTTTCAACAAGTTGGCCAGGCTGTTCTCGAACTCGTGACCTCGTGGTCTGCCCGCTTTGGCCTTTCAAAGTGCTGAGGTTACTGGTGTGAGCCACCGCACCCGTCCAAGAAGGTGATTTTTGAATGCCACGAAAGATTTTTTTGTTCACCAGGCGAGAGAAGACGTAGCTTGAAGGGGGAGAGAAAACCTTATGGAAAGACACAGAGGTAGGCGGCTTGATCCTTCCTATGGCTGGTGGGAAAGTAAGTTATTCATTCAAAAGATTCAACAATTTCTGGTCCCACTTCTTTCCGTCAGTGATGGATGGGTGGGCCGCATATACAACAGTGCTCCCATAAGATTATACAGTTCTTTAAGCCGAGCGCAGTGGTTCACCCCTATAATCCCAGCACTTTGGGAGGCCGAGGTGGGAGGATCACTTGAGGTCAGGAGTTCGAGCCCAGCCTGGCCAACATGGTCAAACCCCGTCTCTACTAAAAAGACTACCTAGGTTTGCCTAAGAGCACGCTATGATGTGCACAAAACAACAAAAATCGCTCAATGACACGTTCCTCAGAACATCTGCCTATGGCTAGGTAAGGCATGACTGTATTAGAATGCTGACTAGGTGCGTGAACTGCTAGAAGGAGCGCTGCAAATTTAGGAAGGATGCAACATGTTCAATCTGAGGGAACTGGTAGAGGTGAAAAGGAGGGAAAAAGGAGCATAGGAAAGAGTTCTGGGAGGAAAAATACAGCTGTAGCTAACATTGTACCAGGAGAGGTACTACATGCCCGGCCCTATTTAAAGGGCTTCATATGTATTGTCACATTTAAATACAAAATATCACATGTAGTCTCCTCTTGAGGTTCAGGATAAGTAACATGCCGGTAGTCTCCTCTCCAGTTAGTAAGCGGATATCCAGCCTTGGTTATCTGACTCTGGAGCCCTTGCTTTTAACCAGGACACATACTACCTTCCCAGGTGTAGACAGGAGATTGGTTTTAGATGATGACTGAAATCACCGGCCTGGGAGACATTTCTCAGAGAAGTGACACCGGGAAGAAACCCTCGAAATAACGTTGCAAATGAATAAGTTTGTGAAAGCACACTAATAGTTCTATTTCGAAATTTCTTGTATTGTCAGATTATTTTTGGGGCCCATTACTAAACGAAGTGTTCAATTTCATCGAGCTTAACTGGGTTGAAGTTATCTAGACAAAAGTAATCCACATCAAAACCAGGACGAATCCAGACGTAATTTCTGTTTTCTGGCACTCCTGCCTCATAAATCTAGGATCTAGGGCATTGTTTTCAATGGTTCTCATTGTTGGCTCCAAGGATTCTTTTTCATGTGACTAATTTTTTCGGTGGAGGAGGAGGTCTGGCCACGCCGCCGGCCTTGGCGAGCAGGTGATTACGGATCCCTGGTGTTTGCTGGGCAAGACGGTGAAGCAACCTCCTCCTCGCCCCCTCCCCCGTCTGGAAAGGTGCAGGATCCGCTAAACCGTGTGTCGCACAGCGGCGGCCGGAGCAGACGCGGGATGGTCGCGCGTCCCCTGCACAGCACAGAGGGGCAGCCTGAGAGCCTGGGAAAGGTACGAGCGGGGAATCAGAGCACAGGGTGCGGACCAGAAAGAGCAGACGGTCAGTCGGGCGGGGAAGGAAGTTGCCGACTGCAGGTGTGGAAGGGGCTGCCCCAGGCCCACCCCTGGCAGACGAGGGGGCGGGGAGCCGCGCCGGGGACGAGGAGACTGCGGACTGGGCGCGCTCCTAGCGCAGTCGCTCGCCCGCTTGCCCAAGGCCCCCGGGAACGGCCCTCGCCCAGGGGCCCAACTCGCCGCCGCTAGCCCCGCAGAGCCTGCAGCTGGGGGGCCCGGCCGCCGCCAGGGGGCGGGAGCTGCGTCGCGAACAATGGCTGCGCTTGGTCGCGGGCCGGCGGGAGGCGGAGTGGAGATGGAGCCGGTGCCGGGCGCGCGCGCCGGCCGGGCGTGCTGGGGCGCGGGAGCGGCTGCGCAGGCGGGGGCGCGCGGCGCGAGCGCGGGAGGGCGCGGCGGGAGCGCCCGGGAGGCGGGCGGAGGCGGGCGGAGGCGGGGGGCGGGGAGCCCGAGGGGTGGAAGCCGGCGGCGGCCGAGCGGGGTCAGTTCTCTGTAGTGTTTGCCAATGTTGGAGCCGTCTGCAAAGTGTTCCCGGCAAGAAGGTAAATACCCTCATCGGGGGCGCCCGGGAGACCCCGACTTCCGCCCCGCCGGCGGAGGAGGCAGAGGGCGCTGGGGAGCCCTGCAGGTCCGCGGCACGGGGAACCCGGAGAAGAGCGGCCCCCTTCGCGGCCTCCTCTCCCCCGCGCCTTCCCTCCCACCTCGGGCTCTCTCGGGGCAGCAGGGGGGAGGGGAGACCGGCGCGGGAGGGAGGACCGGGAGGCGAAGGATTTGGGGTGGGGGGTGGGGGCGTGTGTGGCGGAGGGGGTGGGACGACACAGGTGTCCTGAGGGGAGGAGCTGGGAGGAAGGCGAGGAGGCCGGGCCAAGTCGGGGTGCGGAGGTGGGGGAGGCAGGAACGCGGCTGCGGGCGCGGGAGGCTGGGTTCTAGGGGGCCGGGGTGGTAGCGGCCGGAACAGAGGGGACGGCGAGTGCAGCCACGGTGTGGCTGCGAGGGAGAGGGAGCGCCTGGGGTAGGGCAGGGGAGGGCGGCCTGGGGAGGGTCTGCGGGGAATGGGCCTGGGGGCGCTGGAGGCGGAGCGACGGGGCCGGGGCGAGCCGGAGGGTGGCGGCGGCGGCTATTTCTGTAGAATGGGCGAGTGGTAAAGACGTAACTTGCCGAAATGGGAGGGTAGGTGGGGCCGAGGGGACAAAATATATCCTATGACAGGCAAGTTCTGCTGTGGCTCTTACGAACTCCTACTGTGATGGCTCGGCTTAAAGGGGTAGTTGGCGGTAGTGACCTTGCCAGGGTGAAGGGAGTTGGGCGAGGAGACAAAGCTCAGTTACAGAATCTGCTGTGTGAGAGCAGGAACTCCAGTCTCTCCGAGGGCGAGCCGGCGGCTGTGGCCTGGGGGCGGGGGGTGCTCCGCAGAGGCTATCGAGGAGCACGCCACGCTGGGATTCTTAGGGAGGGGTGGGGATGATGGCCGTGGGGTTCTGAAAGTCTTTGGAAATGTGTGTAGAATTTTGCATTTGTGAATCATTTTCTTTGGTAAGGGTCCATATTTGCTGTGATGTCCCCCTTCCCCTGTCCCCACTCCAAAGGGTTAAGAACTGCTTGAGAAGATAGAGAGGGACCATCAATTAGGGTACACCTGGGAATTTACCAAAGGATTTTAAAGTGGGTGGATCCTGCAGAAAGAAAGGCTAGAGAAGGCTAGAGATGATCCTTTAAAGATATTTTACTGTCAACTGAAAACGTCTATTATTTAATGTTTGATTTCACAATTTTGGTGAACTTTCGCTGAGCATTTCTTGGCTTCTGATGCATCCTGTGTTTCAGACCAGCATAGTGAATACTTGAAATCAAATTGGGATGGGCAGGCAGGGTGATAGTAACCTTGGAGGAGAAAAGATTTCAGCATTTCTCCAGGATATTTCTTCCCCGTCCTTGCTTTCTTTAGATGATTCAAGTATACTGTTGTGAACTGAGCTGCGGTGGAAAAATCTTATTTAATAAAACTACCAAAACCAAGACTTACTCTCCATCTCTGTTTTGTAATATGACCAGGTTTTCATTGTTCAGTTTGTATTTTACTGCAAACAAGAGATATCACATGTCACTTTAATTGTAGATTGCTGCTTTTTGCAGCAGGCCTGTATTAAATTTGCGAAGCAGTTATGCAAAACTATGTGGTGTGTTTGTGTTTTCCTGCTATGGTTTCAAGTCAGGTTACCATTGTCACATTTCATTATATGGTAGGCTAGTCTGAAATTTCCTCCTAAGTGATAATTAGTTGGTAGGATATGGTACATACTTGCTCACAAATTACTGCATTTTTTCCCGTAAAAACCAGTATTTTGTATTTGTAAGAATGTTGCTGTATAATCCAAGTATGTATTGTTAATTTCAAATAGAATGCTGTGTAATTATTAAATTTCAACTTTATTTGGAAGTAAGTTTAAGCTTACAGAAAAATTGCAAGAATAAGAATAATACAAAGAATATCTTTGTAACCTTTCTTCAGATTCACCTGTTAACATTTTATGCATTTATTATTGCTCTCTATCACACACAAAATATTTTTCCCTTGGACCATTTAAGAGTAAGTTACATACATTGTGGTCCTTAATTCCCAAATACTTGAGCTTGGAAAACCATGTAAATTTTACATTTTAGCTTAACTTGGCTTGTCTGGAATGAAGTGCTAGGAAGAGTGGCTTGGTTTGCTTTTCAACAAATAATGTGAATATAAAAAAATCCAAGATAGTCATCAAGCTTTAAATATACAAACAATCCAGAAATCGAGGCAGAGCGGTTTTCCTGTTTATGTTCTAGAAGATACGGTACGTTTTTTTTTTTTTTCCCCTTTTGTGCCTACCCTTCTCTTTATTCCTATTATTATCTCCTTTTGTTTTGTACATGTTCGGTGCTGGGATCATTTATGTGTACAGATCATAAAGAGGGAAAACTCTAGATACTGCAAAATTGAATTCTCTATTAGACCGCATAGTTTGAGACATGCACAGTATGATTATTCACATATATATATATATATATATATTTGTGCCTGTTATAGGTACACAAAATATTAGATGTTTAGAATCTGTAATAATTATAATTTTTATTTATGTGTGCATTGTTTGATTTTAAATAATCCTCCCCAGGTTCTGTATAGGAGCTTTGCCATTATGTTGTCCTAGATGTCAAGCCCTTGACTTTGTTCTAGGAAAAATTATAAGAAGGCAAATCTTTTATTTTTCACCAAGCTGATGCTTAAAAAATAAAAAAAAAACATTGGCCAGGCGCGGTGGCTCATGCCTGGAATCCCAGCACTTTGGGAGGCCGAGGCAGGTGGATCAGGAGGTCAGGAGTTCGAGACCAGCCTGGCCAACATGGTGAAACCCCGTCTCTACTAAAAATACAAAAATTAGCCAGGTGTAGTGGTGTGCACCTGTAATCCCAGCTACTGGGGAGGCTGAGGCAGGAGAATCTCTTGAATCCTGGAGGTGGAGGTTGCAATGAGCTGAGATCGTGCCTTTGCACTCCAGCCTGGGCGACAGATCGAGACTCAGTCTCAAAAAAAAAAAAAAATTTTTTTTAAAACAAGGCAAGTCGTCTATAATTTGGTGTATAGTGAAAAAAAGGGGACTTTGGGCCAGAAAGAACTGGGTTGTAAACCTAGCAGTGTGACTGTAGGCAAATAACCCAACCTCTAGAAAAATGGAGATAATGCCCACATCCCAAGATGATGAGGATTAAATGAGTTGATGTAAAAATGGCAAAATGTGGCACCTAACTTATATAATTGTTGTCTGATAAATGTTAGTTTCCTTTTTTTCCCCTGGCCTGTGGTATTTAGAGTTTTCCACTAGAATAGTTTGTGAAGTAAGACTTCCATTTTCCTTACATAAAAGCAGTGTTTTTGGGTACCTACTTTAAAAAATCAAAATGAAAAACATTTTAAAAAACTATTTAAAGGACGCCATGTCTTTTTTAAAGTAAGAAGCATTGAATTGATAGTTTCATAACAGTTTGTAGTTTAAGAATAGGGATAGTAAATTTTTTTTGCTTTTCATGTTGTCAAATAAGACACTTAAGTGAGAATTGCCTATCAACTGTAGGATGGGTGCTGATATAAAATTATACGTATTTAATAACTGCCATTTTATAAAGTAGTTTAATTGGTGATTAGATTTTTGTACAGGTTTTAATTTCTCAGATGGGCAAGATAATTCATAATTAAAGTACGACTTACATCAGCAGTACATTGCAGTTACAGGTTGGACCATTCTTCATGAGCATCACGCCTTCCCCAGTTTGTAGTGCCCTCTCTCTATAAACTGTCCTGCCTGTTTTCATTTAGTAGTTTGGAATCTAGAATTGCCTGTCCTAGTATGCCTGACCAGATAGGGCATTTCTGGGACACAAGGATACATTTCTCTAAAAGTACTTAGTTGTAATTGGAATCAACTGTAGCTGGAAACTTTTTTGATAGAAGAAGTGGATTTTTTTTTTTAATTTTTTTTTTTTTTTTTTTGAGATGGAGTCTTCACTCTGTCACCCAGGCTGAAGTACAGTGGCGTGACCTCCGCTCACTGCAGCGTCCGCCTCCCGGGTTCAAGTGATTTGCCTGCCTCAGCCTCCCGAGTTGGGACTACAGGCGCATGCCACCACACCCAGCTAATTTTTGTATTTTTAGTAGAGACGGTTTTGCCATGTTGGCCAGGCTGGTCTCGAACTCCTGACCTCAGTGATCCATCTGCCTCAGCCTCCAAAAGTGCTGGGATTACAGGCGTGAACCACTGCACCCTGCACTGCTGAGGAAGTGGATTTTATGAAACCATAGGTAGTATAAAACTGCTCTGCATTTTATTGATATGTCTTGATATTTTAGCAAATTGTTTAAAATATATGACAGTAGACTGGGCATATCTTTAAAGTAGAAACAGAGTCTTAAAGACATGTGCCACTGTGAGCATTCTGATTTGTCCATGGTATAATTACAAATTACAATTTTTAAATTGATGTAAGTCTGATACAACTGGTGTGATTAAAAAAGTATAATTTTCAGAATGTTAGCCAATGACAGAGTGCTGTTATAGACATATTAGTTTCATGTGTTTTAATTTATACAGCTCTTTATATTGTGAAGAAAAGGCATACAAAATATTTAAATCGTATGGTTAATTTTATGTTCATAAAGTTTTCTTTTTTGTTACTTCATGGAATATCTTTTCTATGTCAGAAGATTAGAACTTTCAGGCTGGGCGCCGTGGCTCACGCCTGTAATCTCAGCACTTTGAGAGGCCGAGGCGGATGGATCACCTGAGGCCAGGAGTTGGAGACCAGCCTGGCCAACATGGTGAAACCCCCTCTCTACTAAAAATACAAAAATTAGCCAGGCATGGTGGTGTGTGCCTGTATCTCCAGCTACTGGGGAGGCTGAGGCAGGAGAATTGCTTGAGCGTGAGAGGTGGAGGTTGCAGTGAGCTGAGATTGAGCTGTTGCACTCCAATCTGGGTGACAGGGCGAGACTCCGTCTCAAAAAAAGGATAAAAAAAAGTTTAGAACTTTTTTTTTTTTTGAGACGGAATCTCGCCCTGTCACCCAGGCTGAAGTGCAGTGGCCGGATCTCAGCTCACTGCAAGCTCCGCCTTCCGGTTTACGCCATTCTCCTGCCTCAGCCTCCGGAGTAGCTGCGACTAACAGGCGCCCGCCACCTCGCCCGGCTAGTTTTTTTTGTATTTTTTTTTTTTTTAGTAGAGATGGGGTTTCACCATGTTAGCCAGGATGGTCTCGATTTCCTGACCTCGTGATCCGCCCGTCTCGGCCTCCCAAAGTGCTGGGATTGCAGGCTTGAGCCATCGCGCCCGGTCAGAACTTTCAAAAAGGTACCCCAATATCTTACTGTGCTTACGTCTTGGAGTCAGCCACCAGTGTTACCAGTCTCTGATATTGAAGAAATACATAGAGATCTGTAGATAAGCGTTTGTAACTTTAGAAGTTTATACTAATAAAGACAAAATGGAGTTTTTCAAAGTTGGTGAATGCTTAATAATGTTAATTTTTTTTTTTTTTTTGATACGAAGTCTTGTTCTGTTACCTGGGCTGGAGTGCAGTGGTATGATCTTGGCTCACTGCAACCTCGGCCTCCCGGGTTCAAGTGATTCCCCTGCCTCAGCCTCCTGAGTAGCTGGGATTACAGGTGTGTGTTACCATACCCAGCTAATTTTTGAATTTTTAGTAGAGACAGGGGTTCACCATGTTGGCCAGGCTGGTCTCGAACTCCTGCCCTCAGGTGATCCACCCGCCTCGGCCTCCCAGAGTGCTGAGATTACAAGCTGAGCCACTGCACCCGACCAGTAATGTTAAATTCTAGAAAGCAAGGGACACTAAATCACTGAGATGGTTTAGGGTTATTTACACTTTACTTTTTAAATGAACTGTTTTCATTTAAAAAAAGATGATTGGTTGTGTTTGTATTTTTAGTTATAGCTAGTGTATTCTTTTAATGAGATACTCCATTCTTATTGAAAGTGCGTGTATTTTAACACCATATGACTAATGCTACGCTTGTTAATCTCATTTTTTGAATTGAAAATGTAAATGTTTAAGTTTTATAATTTGCCACTTTGAAGTCCTAATGTTACTCATTTGCTCATGTTGAACAGGGATTTTATTTTGTTGTTGGCCTATCCAAATATTAATACCTAAAACACCATAGGAGTATTGAATTATAGAGTTGGACAGCATTGTCTTATTTATTGTTGCATAGCACATTGCACCAGAATTTAAGGACTGAAGACAGCAAACATTATCTTACAGTTTCTGTGGGTTAGAAATCTGGGTGCAGCTTAGCTGGATGCCTGTGACTCATGAAAGAGGTGGTAGTCAAGCTGTCAGTTGGGGCTGCAGTCGCATCTGGAAACTTTCCTGGTGGAAGATGTTTCTGAACTCATTCATGTGGCTCTTGCAGGGTTCAGTTTCTTGGGGCTCAAGGACTGAAGAAATCAATTTTTACTGGCTGTTGGCCAGAGGCTTTTCTCAGTTCTTTGCCTTGTGGGCCTCTCCAAAGGGCACCACAGTTTAGCATCTGCTTTCCTCTGAGCAAATGAGTGAGAGAAGGTGACGCCCAATAATTTTTGTAACCTAATCTTGGAAGTGGTATCTCATTATTTCTGCTATATTCTATTTGTTAGAGGCTGCCTACTGCAAGGACTTTAGCTTACTTTTTAAAGATTGAAGAAAAAAAAAGAAGAGAGAAAAAGAAGAACTCAAAGATACACAAAGTAATTTGACCAAGGCTCAGAAGGTAATCTCCTGAAGAAGTTTGACTAAAACTCAAATTCACCAGTACTCAGGCCTTGTGCTCTTTATACAGCATCCCATTCTCATAGGAAATGTGAAAGTAATTAGAAAGAAATAAAAATTGATGCAGATTGCAGATGCTGTGGACACTTATTGTAAGAAAAATATTAAAAGTTTTCAGAGTCATTTTGAATTGACTCTAGTTTGTCATCTTGAAAAAATGGTAACCAAATATGAGTGTGTGTTTGTGTATGTGTGTGTGTACTTACAAAACATTTGCTTCTAAGGGCAAGTTCAATATTAAAATTTAACAACATAAAAGTTTCTCCACTAGTGATTAGATATAGGCCTTTTGCTGTGTATCACAACTGTGTTGTTGCTTTGTAGATAATTTTTAGGGGAGAGGTCTGTACATAATTTATATTTTGTATGAACTTTTTTTCATTACAAGATCTCATGATTTATTTGTTTATAATTTGGACTTTCCTGCCCTTCATTGGCATCTGTTTTTAAATTAATTTTTTTTTCTTTTTTTTGAGATGGAGTCTCACTCTATCACCTAGGCTGGAGTGCCATAGCATGATCTTGGCTCACTGCAACCTCTGCCTCCCGGGTTCAAGTGATTCTCTTGCCTCAGCCTCCCTAGTAGCTGGGATTACAGGCGCTTGCCACCATGCCCGGCTAATTTTTGTAGTTTTAGTAGAGGCAGGGTTTTCACCATGTTGGCCAGGCTGGTCTCGAACTCCTGACCTCAAATGATCCACCCAACTTGGCCTCCCAAAATGCTGGGATTACTGTGCCCAGCCTGACATTTTATTATGCGTACTATTTTTATACTGATGATAACAGACAAAATGACAGAGAAAAGTAAAACATGAAGCAAGATAATGATACTATATGCTCTTTTCCATACCATCTAAGAGAATACTTGTGGTGTTGCATCTTCTTTAGGATTAATTTATCGTATAGAAAATGGGAACAAAGCTGTTTAAAACAGGACTGCAAAAAGAGTATATGTTAAATATTAACCTGAAACTCTCAGATTTATTTTTAACAGCTTCACTTTTGCTGGGATTGTCTTAGAAGTCTAGAAGCAGAAGGAGCTTTGTTCAGATCTGTACTGTCCAGTATGGTGGACACTAGTGATGTGCTTATTTAACATGAAAGAAAATTAAACGTTTATTTTCTTGATTGCTCTAGCCACATTTTAAGTGCTCAGTAGCCGCATGTGGCTAATGAGTACCAGATTGTACAGTACAAGTACAGAACATTTTTATCATCATAGAAAGTTCTACGGAGATCTGGATAAATTATATTTTATGTTTGATTTTTATCAAGGGCATGTGTTTAAAATACCAGTCATTGAGGTTGTCGACTAAGTTGAACTTTATTTCTTCATTTTCATTTTCCAGTTTTGGGAGCCGTGAGGGATACAGCAGTTTGGTCAATATTGTCTTAACATGCTTCAAATAAATCAGGTGAGTTTGTGTTAAGACATTTTTCATGCGTACATTGTGCTTTGGCTGTAAATTGTGGAACATTTTAACTCAGCTTTTCTTTTCTATACCTGTAACCTGACTCATCACTTTTTAAAACAGTTACCTACTGTATAGTCATCATTGGAGGCTGTGTAGGGCAGGTTGTTTAAGGATTAGAATGATCTTCTAAAAGTTGTTAACTTCTGGTTGTGCAAGGCAGAAGGTTTGTCTGTTCTTCTTGATGTCACATCCCTTTAGGACTTGTTAATGTGTTCAGAATGCTTATCATGATATAGCTTCAATAGGTGGCAGTTCTGTAGACTCAAAGCATTTTTAGTGACAAATCTTGTGAAGTAGTTGTATCTGTTTAAAAAAAAAAGATTCACTTTCCAGGGCACTGAAAAACTCTAGAAGGAAGTGCTCTGATAAACTATAGCATTTAATACTTTAGACTCACTGAAAGAAGTGTTTTTCTTGGTTCTTGAGGTTTTCCCAAGAACTTTATACATTTAATTTCACCTTTCCCAGTTAAATAGAACATTGTATCGTAACTATAGTGTTAGAAAATATTTTTGGCCAGGCTGGGTGGCTCACACCTGTAGTCCCAGCATTTTGGGAGGTGAGATGGGAGAATCTCTTGAGCACAGGAGTTTGAGCCAGACTGGGCAACATAGTGAGACCCTGTCTCTTAAAAAAAAAAAAAAGGGAAAGAAACAAAGTAATTTTATTTCTTTTGATTACAAATCAAGAGAGAAGTAATTAAACTTTTTTTTTTTCCTGTGATTAAAAAAATAATCGGCTGGGTACAGTGGCTCACGCCTATAATCCCAGCACTTTGGGAGGCCGAGGCAGGCAGATCACTTGAGGACGGGAGTTTGAGACCAGCCTGGCTAACATGGAGAAACCCTAGTAAAAACCCTCTACTAAAAAATACAAAATTAGCCAGGTGTGGCGGTGCATGCCTGTAATCCCAGCTACTCGGGAGGCTGAGGCAGGAGAATCACTTGAACCCAGGAGGCGGAGGTTGCAGTGAGCCAAGATCGTGCCATTGCACTCCAGCCTGGACAAAAAGAGGGAAACCCCATCTCAAAAAAAAAAAAAAAAAAAAAAAGTAATCTTGGCCAGGCGCGGTCACTCAGGCCTGTAGTCCTAGCACTTTGGGAGGCCAAGGCAGGTAGATCACCTGAAGTCAGGAGATCAAGACCAGCCTGGCCAACATGGTGAAACCCTATCTCTACTAAAAATACAAAAAAATCAGCCGGTTGTGGTGGTGCATACCTGTAATCCCAGCTACTTGGGAGGCTGAGGCAGGAGAATTGCTTGAATCCAGGAGGCAGAAGTTGCAGTAAACTGAGATCGCACCATTGCACTCTAGCCTGGGCGACAGAGCAAGACTCCGTTCCAAAAAAAAAAAAAAAAGAAAGTAATCTTGATCCCCTGCCCTCCAATATATAGTCCTGCTCACCTTGCCTAAGAAATCTCTGGTTCCTGTGCATCCCATGCCATCTCTAAGCTAATGACTTCTAAGTTTATACCTGGTCTAGACCTCTTTTTCTGAGCTCCAGACTCATGTAGCATTTACCACCTTGATCTCTTGGATGTCTTTATACATCTTAGACTTAATGTGTGCCCAAGAAATAATCTCAATGCTTCAGTTATACTGGACTGTTTCAGTTCCTAGATTGAGTAAGGTTGTTCTGGCTGCAGGGATTTGCACAGATTTCCTCTGCCTGGACCTCTCTCCCCTCCCCTGGGTTTGGCTTGCTTGACTGCAGTCCTGCTATATGCTGTTATAGCACTTGCTCTTTAGTTTAATTACATGACATTTGCAGTTATAGTCAAATATGTAATTATTTGTTTTAACATTTGTCTCCTTTGTTAGTATGTTTCATGAAGACAGACAGTGACTTTTCTTGTTCACTGTTATATCCCCAGGTCCTAGAATAAACAATGTGAATAGTTTTCATACATTTATTTGTTGGGTGTATGAACATATGAATGGTGCTAGAGTTGTCACTAAAGCAAGGAGATATTTATTTTTCAACAATAAGCACGTAATTATGTCGTCAGTTTTGGTGTTATATGCTGCTGTGTTACCCAAATGCAACTAACTCTCCCTCATGTAAAGTTGTTATTTGGTTTTCTAGAAACTTTCCTTGTGTAACAAAAATTAGTTTAATCAAAAACATTACTAGTAATTTAAGGAAATCGTAGAGCTGTCCTGTACTTAGTGCTTCCTGTTTCCTCACAGCTGCTCTCAAATCCCAGTGGAAGCATTATGAGACCTTATTTGCAAACTGTTATAGGTGTAAAGTTGCCACTAAAATTATTTGGTTAGAGTTAAAATAATTTTTCATATTCTGCCACAGACTTTTGGAAATTATCATTTTATGCCAGCCAACTTCATTGAAAATTATAGTTTATGGATTAGTCCTAATGAGGATTTACTAACTGGCTGTGTTGCAGGTCATGTTGAATCAGGCACTGCAAACAGTTCCTAGGCAATGCTCTACGTGGCCACAAGCAATTCCCTGGATGTTGGCTAGAAATTGTACACAGTGCCTGGAGATATACATACTTAACTTGTTCAGGTTGAGTATTCCTTATCCAAAATGCTTGGCACCGGAAGTGTTTCCAATTTCAAATTTTTTTAGATTTTGAAATTTTGCCTACCGGTTGAGCATCCCTAATCCAGAAATCCAAAATCCAGAATGCTCCAATGAGCATTTCCTTTGAGCATTATGTTGGTTCAAAAGAAGTTTGAAATCTTGGAGATTTTGGATTTCAGATTTTTGGATTTGGGATGCTCAACCTTAAGAGACGTGTATTCCTAGAATAATTTAAGAGACTCCTTCATCTTGTTACTGACTATAACTGTCATCCCCCAGACTGTTCAAGTCTGAGATAAAGACTGTCTTCAGCTAAACATAGAGTTGAATTCTTAAACTCATGAGTGATTTTTGAATCTTACTTTCTCAGCAACCACTTTCTCATAACAGTGAAGGTTCTCAAGGTAAATGTGTAAAGGGGCCAGGTGTAGTGGCCCATGCCTGTAATCCCAGCACTTTGGGAGGCCGAAGTGGTAGGATTGTTTGAGACCAGGATTTCGAGATCAGCTTGGGCAGCATAGTAGGACCCTATCTCTACAAAAAATAAAATAAGTTAAATATGGTGACACATGCCTGTAGTCTCAGCTACTTGGGAGACTGGGGTGGAGGATCACTTGAGCCTGGGAGGTTGAAGCTGCAGTGAACTGTGATCATGCCACTGCACTCCAGTCTGGTTAACAGAATGAGACCCTAGGTATGCAAAGGGGACTTAAGTTGATTCTCAGTTTGAAATACTTGAGATTTTTACTATGTGATTTTCAACATTGTCTCTAGGATTACTACAACATTTTTGTTTGGGAAGTCTTTTGTTTTCTGAAGGTACCTGAATTAGATGCTTGCTATTTATTTATTTATTTATTTGATGGAGTCTCACTCTGTTGCCCAGACTGGAGTGCAGTGGCATGATCTCGCCTCATTGCAACCTCCGCCTTCCGGGTTCAGGCAATTCTCCTGTCTCAGCCACCTGAGTAGCTGGGATCACAAGCGCACGCCACCATGCCTGGCTAAGTTTTGTATTCTTAGTAGGGACGGGGTTTCACCATGTTGGTCACGCTAGTCTTGAACTCCTGACCTCGTGATCTGCCTAGCTTGGCCTTTCAAAGTGCTGGGATTACAGGCGTGAGCCACTGCGCCCGGGCTACATGGTTTTTTATTTGTAACAGATTCTTCCATATGTGTTACTAAAACTAATTAAAAACTAGGCTATTGAATACCAGGTTATTTGTTATTAACTTTGCCTAACTTTAGTATTATCATGGAATATGAATGTTCCATATTCTGTTAAGATAATAGCACTTTTCTGCCTTTAAATTGTGATCGTAGTTATTGTTTTTGTCTTTTAAGAATGTGTGTTATTATCCATGTGCAACTTATGCTTACTATAGAAAATTAGGTGTGATAAGCAAAAAAAAAAAAAAAAAAAAAAACCCAAAAAACAAAAAAAGTCACAAAAAATTCCACTTCTTTTACAGAGATAATCACTGGTAACATTTTGGGGTGTATACTTCTAGATTTTTTTTCTATGCAGGTATGTTTTTATGTGAATATATGTTACTTTTTAAAAACTGGGTTTATACAATATGTAATGTTTTGAAGTGATTTAATAATAATTCTTAGTTTGGATGTACTAAAATTTAACAAAGCCCTTATTGTTGGACAGATTTTTGTATTGTAGTTAGTGCCATAGTGAATTTTTGTAATATATATCTGTTTGTCTAATTATTTTCTTAGAATTAATTATTAGAAATGGAAATACTAGTCAAAGATGTATGTGGATTTTAAAGATATTTGGTGTATAGCCCCCCAAAAGACAAAGTTATATCTGCCAGAAGTGTATCTACCTGTTTCCTTACTTCCTTGACAAAATTTCAGTCTTTGCCAATCTGTCTGACAAAAGGTGGTATTTTACTTTGTGTTTCTGTAATATTTAAATAGTTCTTGTTCTTTCGTGTTTTGCCTTTTGTGAATTGCTTATATATGTCTACTGTCATCTATTTTTTTTATTTGTAAATAACATTCTTTGGATTATGTCCCCTGATAATTTTCTGAGTTAGTATTTATAATCATTACTCTATACTGTTTACTCATTATTCAACAGATAACTAATAGGAGTATACTAGTTTCTGGGGTACCATAATGTGTATGAGTATGGTATATTTTGGTCCTTTCTCCCGGATCATTAATTATAGGTCCCTTGGGAAAAGGAACTCATTTTAACAGTAAGCTACAGCAAATGTAAATTACGAAGATACATGCTGTGAATAATATTTTTAAATGAGTAGCTGAAATAGGGTCAAGTTTTGGAGATTAGCTAGTGAGGTAGACTTGACAGGTCAGTGTGTCCTAAGGAATTGGAAAAGTCTATATTAGGCAGTTGTTGTATTGGGAGAGCCTAGCAACTGGGAATTTGCAGGGATCAAAGTAGTCTGGTAGTTCTTTTTAGTGAGCTTTGGTAGTAGATGTTGGGAACATGGAAGCTAAGAGGAAGCTTTAAGGCCTAACTGAAGTGGAAGGGATGACGGCAGGACAAGACAGAATTTTTCTGTGTCAAAGGAGTAGGAGAGCCTTGTAGGGCAAGAGGGAGCTAGGTGTTACAAAAAAAAAAAAAAAAAAAAGACAGTTTTTATTACACTGAATAGTGTAAGACCAGAGTATGATTACCAAGAAACAAAGTCTAGAGTTTAAAGAATAATGATGGCTATCTCAGAGGTTTGTTGTGTGGAGTAATTGAGATAACAAAGGCAAAATGCTTAGCATTGCTCCTGTTACTACTGCTATTAATTTGACTATTAATATTGCTGTTGGCTATTGCTGCCTGACTCTGGAAATTGGTGGGAAAGGAGGGCAGATGGCAGACATTTAGGTAGATAATTGAGTAAAGTATTTAGGGGAATGAACCACTTTCTCAAGCCCACATTGGCTTCGAGGTCCTCCTGCTTCTTGCCACAAGCACCAGGAACTCTATTCTTTTCTCCTAAAAGTTGCTACTACTGAGTAGTAGTTACTTTTCTTTCCAAGACTGGGTGTGGGGATCTATAATCTGCTCATCTCTCTTGTAGCCATAGGATATAGCCTACAGTTAGGGGATAAGAAAAATAGTAAACATCAGGAGGTTAAAATGTGTAAGAAAGACTTCTACTTTCGCCTATGCTGGTATAATGGGAACTGGATTTGTTTTATGTGTAGCCAGCTTCCAAGATGGCCCCCAATGATCCCTGCATCCCGGTATTTACACCATGCTATAATCCCCAGGCACATTACATTGAGGTTTATCTGTGGAACCAATAGAACGTGACACAAGTGATAGATCATTTCTTAGGATAGGTTATTTATTTATTTATTTTTTTGAGACAAAGTCGGGCTCTGTCCCCCAGGCTGGGGTGCAGTGGCGCCATCTCGGCTCACTGCAAGCTCCTCCTCCCGGGTTCACACCATTCTCCTGCCTCAGCCTCTCGAGTAGCTGGGACTACAGGCGCCCACCACCACGCCTGGCTAATTTTTTGTATTTTTAGTAGAAACAGGGTTTCACCGTGTTCTCCAGGATGGTCTCGATCTCCTGACCTTGTGATCCGCCCGCCTCGGCCTCCCAAGGTGCTGGGATTACAGGCGTGAGCCACCGCGCCCGGCCAGGATAGGTTATTCATAAAACAAGTATGACTCCGCCTCCTTCCCTTACTACCTCCAGCCTTGGATTACTCCCTCTGAGGTTAGCTGCCATGTTGTGAACGGCCCGATGGAGAGGCCCATGCTGTGAGAAACTGAGGCCTTCTGCCAACAGCCAACAAGGAGCTGAGGCCTCTGGCCAACAGCATGTGAGTGAGCCTTCTTGGAAGCAGATGTCCCAGCTTTAGTCAGGCTTCCAGTCCTAAACATCTGTCCCGCTGACATCTTGACTGCAACCTCATGAGAGATCCTGAGCCAGAACTACCCATCTAAGCAGTTCCCTGATTGCCAACCCTCAGAAACTGTGTGAAAAAAAGACATGTTCTTTTTTTTTAAATTTTTTTAGTTTTTTTGAGTTGGAGTCTTGGTCTGTCGCCCAGGCTAGAGTGTAGTGACACGATTTCAGCTCACTGCAACCTCTTGTCTCCCAGGTTCAAGTGATTCTCCTGCCTCAGCCTCCCGAGTAGCTGGGGCTACAGACGTGCACCACCACACCTGGCTAATTTTTGTATTTTTAGTAGAGATAGGGTTTCACCATGTTGGGCAGGCTGGTCTCAAACTCCTGACCTCAGGTGATCCTCCTGCCTCGGCCTCCCGAAGTGCTGGAATTACAGGTGTGAGTCACCATGCCTGGCCAATGCTAGATTTTTAAAGCCACAAAATTGGAGGTAATTTGTTATGTAGCAAAAATGTACTCATCCTCCTTAAATAACTTGAGAATTTATAAAATATATAAACAATAGCTTTTAAACATTGGTGACAGGCAGCACCAGACTGTGATCCCTGAGAGAATAGGAACAAGTGAGGGTAAAGCCCTTCAATTGTAACAGCTTACTGCAGAGCCTAGAGGCAGTTTATTGGTTGCAGTGTAAGGTGTGGAGGAACCAAAACAGAGCCCAGCAGTCCTGCTGAGATAAAAAGACACAGATAAAAATTTGGGAAGATCAAGGTGGTTAGAATTGCAGGGCAGAGTACCAGAGAAAAAAGAGCTGTGGAGGTTGGGATTGGCATTGGGGAAGCATACACTAAAAAGCAAGAGAGCATGAACAAGTGAGCATGCATTTTGGAGATCTCCAGAGGGTTCTCCTGGAGTCTTTTGCTGAGTTCTGATTTCGTAGATGCTTGACAGGCCCTACCTGAGGCCAGAGAAAAACATAGCACTTCTGGAAAGCACTAAGAAAAACAATTTCCAGAGTTCACATAAGGCTTCAAATAGTCGTGTTCCTATTAAGCACAGTAAAGGATGTCGTAGAATACGTAGGGCACTGGGAAGAGTCCTCAGAGGGCTCCAAATGATTCCAAGTAACTTAATTGCACCGAAACACTGTTTAGAAGAATAAAACAAAATTCAGAACCCAACGATGTAAAATTTAGTTTTTGTCATTCAGTCACAAAATGCTTGCTTCGACGTTAGCAATGGATAGAACATCTAGACAGAATATCAGTAAGGAACTAGAGGACTTGAACAGCAGTATAAATTAGCTAGACCTAACAGACATACACAGAACATTCAGCAACAGCAAAATATATGTTCTTTTTTTTGTTTGTTTGTTTTTATTTTTTTGGGAGATGGAGTCTCGCTCTGTTGCCCAGGCTAGACTGCAATGTCTTCATCTTGGTTCACTGCAACCTCCGCCTCTGGGGTTCAAGTGATTCCCCTGCCTCAGCCTCCTGAGTAGCTAGGATTACAGGTGTCCGCCACCACACTCGGCTATTTTTGTATTTTTAGAGACAGAGTTTTGCCGTGTTGGCCAGGCTGGTCTCAGACTCCTGATCTCAGGTAATCCACCTGCCTTGGCCTTCCAAAGTGCGGGGATTATAGGCGTGAGCCACTTGCACCCTGCCAAAATATGTAGTCTTTTAAAGTGTACATGAAACATTCTCCAGGCTGTATTAGACCACAAAACAAGTTTCAGTAAATTTAAAAAGATTGAAATCATGCTATGCATCTTCTCCAGTCACAGTGGAATGAAGTTAGTAATGATTAACAGAAGGAATACTGGAAAATTTACAAATATATGGAAATTTACAAATATATGAAAATTAGAGAATACTTAGAGGTAAATTAAAATGGAAACAATATATGTGATTTAAATGATGCAGTGAAAACAGTCCTGAGAGGGAAATTATTAGCAATAAACATCTACATAAAAGAATAAGAAATATCTCAAATAAATAACCTTACTTTACATCTTAAAGAAACCAGAAAATGCGAAGCTACCAGAAAAAAGGAAGTAAATAAAGATTAGAGTGGAGATAAATGAAATAGAGAATAGGAAAATAATATAGAGAATTAGTGAAACCAGAAGTCTGATTCTTTGAAAAGATCAATGAAACTGACAAACCTTTTGCTAGACTGACAAAGAAAAAGTGCAGAGAGGTATAACTAAAACTAGACGTGAGTACGGGGACATTACTACTGACCTTAAAGAAATGAAAAGGATTAAAGAGAATACGATGAGCAATTTTATGCCACAGATTAGATAACCTACATGAAATGGACACATTTTTAGAAATTTAGAAATGTGAAATGGACACATTTTAGAAATATATATTACTAAAACTGACTCAGAAGAAGAAAAAGAAAATATAACAGACTTACACGTGAACAGATTGAATTAGTTTAAAAACCTTCCAAACTAAGATTACTTGAGCCTAGGAGGTTGAGACTGCAGTGATCCATGATTATGCCACTGCACTCCAACCTGGGTGATAGAGTGAGACCCTATCTCAAAACAAAACAAAAACTCCCAATCAAAAGTCCAGTACCATATGGCTTCTCTGGTGGATTCTACCAAATATTTAAATATTTGAAGAGTTTGTCTCACACTCTTCCAAAAAATTGGAGAGGAGAGAATAAGAATACTTCCTAACTCACTCTTTGAGGCCAGTATTATTACCCTGATACCAAAGCCAAACAAAGACATAATGAGAAAATTACAGGCCAATATTCCTTATTAATACAGATGCAAAAATCTTCAACAAAATGCTAGCAGACTGAATCTAGCAGCATATTTAAAGGAATATGCACCATGGCCAGGTGGGACTTATTCCCAGGAATGTAAGGGTGGTGTAGTACAACACATTAATAGATCGAAGGGGGGAAAACCCCCACATGATTGTTTCAGTTGATACGGAAGGCACTTGACAAAATTCAACAGCTGTTCGTGATAGAAATGCTCAAAATTAGGAATAGTAGGGAAATTTTTTTTTTTTAACATTTTCTCAACATTCAGCATTTATGAAAAAACCCACAGCTAATATCCAACTCAATAGTAAAAGACTGAAATCTTTGCCCTTATGATCAGGAACAAGGCATGGATACCCATTCTCACCACAGTTATTCAAATTATAGTGGAAGTTACAGCCAGAGCAGTGTGACAAGAAAAGGAAACAAAGACATACAGATTTGGAAGGAAGAAATAAAACTGTCTCTATTTGCAGATGACATAGTCCTGTATACAGAAATCCCAAAGAATCCAGAAAAACCTCTGCTAAAGCTAATAAATAACTTGAGCAAAGTTGTAGCTACAATATAACACATACACAAAATTTGTGTTTCTATGTACCGGCAATGAACAGTCCAAAAAGAGATTTAAAAAGATTGCATTTATAGTAGTATCCAGAGGCCTAAAGGAGTCGACTTGCTTACGAAAGACTTGTGCACTGAAAACTACAAAACATGTTGAAATAAAGAAGACCTAAATAAGTGCAAAGACATTTTATGTTCACGAATTGGAAGGATTTACATTGCCATTAGGATGGCAGTACTGTCCAAAGCAATCTCCAGGTTCAATGCAATCTCTATCAAAATTCCATTGGCCTTTTCTTTTGCAAAAGTTGGAAAGCTGGCCGGGCGCGGTGGCTCAAGCCTGTAATCCCAGCACTTTGGGAGGCCGAGACGGGCGGATCACGAGGTCAGGAGATCGAGACCATCCTGGCTAACACAGTGAAACCCTGTCTCTACTAAAAAATACAAAAAACTAGCCGGATGAGGTGGCGGGCGCCTGTAGTCCCAGCTACTCGGGAGGCTGAGGCAGGAGAATGGCGTGAACCCGGGAGGCGGAGTTTGCAGCGAGCCGAGATCCGGCCACTGCACTCCAGCCTGGGCAACAGAGTGAGACTCCGCCTCAAAAAAAAAAAAAAAAAAACAAAAGTTGGAAAGCTGATCCTCATATTCATATGGAATTGCAACAAATCCAAATAGCCAAAACAGTCTTGAAAAAGAAGAATAAAGCCAGAGGACTTATATTTCCCAATTATGAAACTTACTGCAAAGCTACAATAATCAAAATAGTGTGGTACTGGCATAAGGATAGATGTAGAGACCGATAGAATAAAATTGAGAGTCCAGAATTAATATATCTGTAGGCAAGTGATTTTTAACAAACATGCCGAGATGATTCAGTGGGAAAAGAATACTCTCTTCTTTTTTTTTTTTTTTTTGAGGCAGAGTCTCGCTCTGTCGCCCAGACTGGAGTGCAGTGGCCGGATCTCAGCTCACTGCAAACTCCGCCTCCCGGGTTCATGCCATTCTACTGCCTCAGCCTCCCGAGTAGCTGGGACTACAGGCGCTCGCCACCTTGTCCGGCTAGTTTTTTGTATTTTTTAGTAGAGACGGGGTTTCACTGTGTTAGCCAGGATGGTTTCGATCTCCTGACCTCGTGATCCGCCCGTCTCCGCCTCCCAAAGTGCTGGGATTACAGGCTTGAGCCACCGCGCCCGGCCAAGAATACTCTCTTCAACAAATGGTTTGGGGACCCTGGAGATGCACATGCAAAACAATAAAGTTGGACCCCTACTTCATGCCATGTATAAAAATTAACTTATAATGGACCAATGACCAAATACAAGAATGAAAACTTACAACTCAACAACAACAAAAAGCTCACCTAAAAAATGGGCAAAGGACTTGGAATAGACAGTTAACTCTAAGAAGATAAACACATCAATTATGCTCAACATCATTAGTGATCAAGGAGATGCAAACGAAAACCACAGTGAGATACCACTTCACACCTACTAGGATGGCCAGAATCAAAAGACCGGCAGTAACTAGTTTTGAGGATGATGTGGAGGAACTAGAGCCCTTGTATGTTGCTGGTGGGAATGTTAAATGGTTCAGCCTCCGTGGAAAAAAGAGTTTGACAGTTCCTCAAAGGAACACATAGACTTGTCATATGACTCAACAATTCCACTCATAGGTATATACCCTAAAGAATTGAAAGCAGGTACTCAAACAAATACATGACCACACGTTTATAGCAGCACTATTTACACTAGCTAAATGGTGGAAACAACCCGAATGTCCATCAGTGTATGAATGAGTAAACAAATTGTAGTAGTCTACATTCCATAAAATATTGTCTAGCGATAAAGAAATGAAGTACAGATATGTGCTACGATGCAGATGCACCTAGAAAACATGAAGTGAAAGAAGACACACAAATGGTCACTTATTGTATGATTCCATTTATGTGAAATATTCACAACAGGTAATCTGTGAGACAGAATGCAGATTGTTGGCTTGCCCGGGCCTGGGGTTAAGGGTGAATGAGAAGCAACTGCCTAATAGATACTGAATTCCCTTTTGGGGTGATAACAGTGTTTTGGAACTAGGTATAGGTGGTAGTTGTACAACACTGTGAATGGACTAAGTACCACAGGAATGTTCACTTTATTTTTTATTTATTTATTTTTTTGAGACAGAGTCTCCCTCTGTTGCTCAGTCTGGAGTGCAGTGGCGTGATCTCAGCTAACTGCAACCTTCACCTCCTGGGTTCAAGGGATTCTCCTGCCTCAGCCTCCCCAGTAGCTGGGATTACAGGCGGCTGCCGCCACGGCCAGCTAATTTTTGTATTTTTAGTAGAGACAAGGTTTCACCATGTTGGCCAGGCTGGTCTTGAATTCCTGACCTCAAGTGATCCACCCGCCTTGGCCTCCCAAAGTGCTGGGATTACAGGAGTGAGCCACCGTGCCCAGCCGAATGTTCACTTTAAATGGATTAATTAGATTTTATGTCAGTTTGACCTTAATAAAATATTAAAATATTAAAATGCTTACAAAGAAGAATGAAAATATGACCCATAGCCAGGATTTTAAAATTTCCTGAATAGAGACCCAGAAATGATAAAGATGATTGATTTAGCAGACAAAGATATAGAAAGAGTTGCTACTAATGTGCTCTAAATGTTTAAGAAGCGAGGGGAAAACAGAAAGATGATGTGGAAATACATAGAAGATATAAAAATAGAGATGAAGAATGCAATATCTGAAATAAAATACATATTGGATGGGATTAATAGCAGATAAGACACACATCAGTAGGCTTGAATAGATAACAATAGTGACTATCCAAAATGAAGCACAGGGTGGAAGGACTAAAGAAAAAAACAGCATCAGTGAGCTGTGGGAAATACCGAGTGGTTTAAGACATGTGTAATTAGAGTCCTAGTAGAAGGGAGGGGCAACAGAAAATATTATAAGAAATAATGACTTTTATTTATTTATTTTATTTCAACAGGTTTTTGGGAAACAGGTGGTGTCTGGTTACATGAATAAGTTCTTTAGCGGTGATTTCTGAGACTTTGGTGCACCCATCAGCCAAGCAGCGTACACTGTACTCAATGTGTAGTCTTTTCTACCTCATACCACTTCCACCCTTTCCCCAAGTCCCCAAAGTCCACTGTATCGTTCTTGCACCTTTACATCCTCACAAGCTTAGCTCCCACTTAAGAGTAAGAACGTATGATGTTTGGTTTTCCATTCCAGAGTTACTTCAGTTAGAATAAGTGTCCAGTTCCATCCAGGTTGCTGCGAATGACATTAAGAAATAATGACTTTGAACCCCTGTTCTCTGTTTAGTGGAAACTATAAACCTGTAGATGATGGTAAGAAGTCAACCTAAAGTAGAAGGAATATTTAAAAAAAAAAAAAAAAAGAAAACTGACCAAGCACATCGTAATCAAATAGCTGAAAATTGGTGGTATTGAAATAAACATTTTGTTGTTGTTGAGACAGGGTCTTGCTCTGTCTCCCAGGCTGGAGTGCAGTGGCACGATCATGGCTCACTGCAGCCTTGACCTCCCAGGCTGAAGCAGTCTTCCCACCTCAGCCTCTCAAGTAGCTGGGACTACAGACATGCACCACTATCCTCAGCTAATTTTTGTATATTTTGTTGAGAAGGAGTTTTGCCATGTTGCTCAGGTTGGTCTCCCAACTCCTGGACTCAAGTGATTCACCTGCCTCGGCCTCCCAAAGTGCTGGGATTACAGGCGTGAGCCCACCATGGTTGGTTAATTTTTGTATTTTTAGTAGAGATGGGGTTTCACCGTGTTGGCCAGGCTGGTCTTGAACTCCTGACCTCAAGTGATCCGCCCACCTTGGCCTCCCAAAGTGTTGGGATTACAGCTGTGAGCCACCACACCTGGCCCATTTTTGACTTTTAAAAAGATAATTGACTAAAGCAGAAATACTAACAATGCCTTGAGGGCTTATACATAGAAATTAATTGATGTAAGTAGCATAAAGAATGGGGTAAGGGGTAGGGAAGTACAGAATTTTTAGATGCTTGTAGCATACATGAAGTGGTATGATATTTGAAGGTAGGCTGTGTGTGTTTTACAACAATTCCTGTATGACCAAATTAAAATAGTAAGCCTATGTAGGATATAAAATGGATACTAAAAAATAGTCTAAAAGAAGATAGATAAAGATGAAGAAAGGAACACGTAACAGGACAAAAAATTAGCAAAACAGTAGATATAAATCTAGTAATATTGATAATTATAATAAATGTAAGTGACTTAAATGCTCAATTTAAAAGGCAAAGATTGTCATATTCTATAGAAAAGCAAGACTCAAATACAGATGCTCCTTTTTTTTTTTTTTTTGAGACAGAATCTCACTCTGTCGCCCGGGCTGGAGTGCAGTGGCCGGATCTCAGCTCACTGCAAGCTCCGCCTCCCGGGCTCACGCCATTCTCCTGCCTCAGCCTCCCGAGTGGCTGGGACTACAGGCGCCCGCCACCTCGCCCGGCTAGTTTTTTGTATTTTTTTAGTAGAGACGGGGTTTCACCGTGTTAGCCAGGATGGTCTCGATCTCCTGACCTCGTGATCCGCCCGTCTCGGCCTCCCAAAGTGCTGGGATTACAGGCTTGAGCCACCGCGCCCGGCCTACAGATGCTCCTTGACTTATGGTGGTGTTAGGTCCTGATAAACCCATTGTAAGTTGAAAATGTTGAAAGTAAAAAATGTATTTCATACACATAATTAACTGGGCATGGTGACTCATGCCTGTATCCCAGCACTTTGGGAGGCCAAGGCTGGCAGATCATTTGGACGTAGGAGTTCAAGACCAGCCTGGACAACATGGTGAAAACCCGTTTCTACAAAAAATACAAAAATAAGCTGGATGTGGTGGTGTGCACCTGTAGTCCTAGCTACTCGGGAGGCTGAGGTGGGAGGGTTGTTTGAGCCCAGGAGGTCAAGGCTGCAGTGAGTTACATGTCTTCATTGCATTCTAGTCTGGGTGACAGAGTGGGATCTTGTCTCAAAAAAATATATATATACATATATATGTATGCACACATACACACAACCTACTGAACATCATAGCTTAGCCAGGCCTACCTTAAATGTGCTCAGAACACTTAAGTTAGCCTACAGTTGGGTAAAATCATCTAACATACAGCATATTTTATAATAAAGTGTTAAATATGTCATAATTTATTGAATGTGATACTGCAAGTGAAAAATAGAATGCTTGTATAGGTACTTCAGTATGGTTTCTACTGAGTGCATATCATTTTGTCACTATGGTAAAGTTGAATCATAAGGTGAACCATTGTAAGTCAGGGACGTATATTTACGATGTTTACAAGAAACTCATTTTAAATAGACACAGATAGATTAAATATACAAGGACAGATGGGGACTTTTGCATCTGGTCCATGTGGTGTAACAAGGATCGTGTTTACTGTCCTCTTGAAACAATCCTACCCCTCTTCTCCAAAAAAAAACAAAATACGTAGAAACAACGATTAAGACATTCAGGTCAGTGAATCTTGAGAGAGAAGAAACAAACAAGGTGAGTCCTACAATTGCCCCAGGCCTACGGCAGTGAGAGATTTTCCAGCATGTGACATAGAAAGTAGAAACTGAGTTGTGGAGCCTGGCAGACTCTGAGTTGAGAAGATGTTGCTGCTCTGGAGCGAACTAGTAAATTATAAAAACAAGACTTGAACAAACTATTTCCAAATTACTCAACTGTATCCCTGGACAAAGTCCAAAAAGATTTATAGGAGTCATATAGCAAGGTAAAATTAACAGGGTATGTCATTCAGTGAAAGATCACCATGTATGCAAAGAAGCATGAAATATGACCCATAATTATGAGAATCATCAATCAAAATTGACACAGAACTGACACAGATGATATAATTAGCAGAGGGCATTAAAACATTATAACTGTATTCCATATGTTCAAAACGTTATAGAGATATAGAAGACACAAAAAGACCCATATCAAACTTACAACGATGAAAACTACGACTGAGATGAAAAATACACGGTATGAGATTAATGGTAAATTAGACATTGCAGAAAAAATTATGAATGAACTTGAAGGCAGAACAATAGAAACCATCCAGAATGAAGCATAGAGAAAAAAGAAAAAAAAAGTCAGTCAGCTGTGGGACACTCAAGCAGCCAAATAGATGAATAATTATAGTTCTCAAAGGAAGTAATACACAGAAGAATGTATTTTAAGAAATAATGGGATTTAAGCCATAAACCTACAGATAAATTAAATGAGTTTTAAGTATAAGAAACATAAAACTACACCAAGGTATAGCAGGTCCTCAAATAATGTTACTTTTAACATCATTTTGTCATGATGTTGATGAGAGAAAAAGAATTGATTCCTGGCTGGAGCCACGACTGGTGTGATGTTTACATGTTCTTCCCATGTCTGCATGGGTTTTCTCCGGGACTTCAGTTTCCTCCCACATTAGGTAGATGTGAGCATTAGGTTAATTGGCTTCTCTCGATTGCCAAAGATGTGCACATTAGGTTAATTGGCTTCTCTAGATTGTTCCAGTATGAGTGAGTGAGTCGGTGGGTGTGTGTGTGTGCGTGCGCGCGTGCACTTTAGTATGGAATAGCATCCTCTCTAAGGCTGGTTTCTGCCTTGTGCCCTGAGTGGCTAGGATATGCTCTGACCACCTGTGACCCTGAACTAGAAAAATTGGGTAAATAATTATCTTAGTTGTTTTTGTTAATCTTTCTTAAGTGTATGTGTAGCTCACATTTATTTCCTTGTCTAATATTAGAAGCGTTTTGGTATTTATGTAGAAGTTTGGTGATGTTTTTGTAACTAGAAATACACTGTAGGAACTTAACCCTTGTTTATATCGATTGGACCATGGTAAAATTGGTTCTGTTCTACTTTGTTTCACTTGAAGCTGCAGCTCCCAAGAACCTATTGGCGATGTTAAGTGAGGACTTACTGTACATTATAATCAAATTGTTGAAAGCAAATGATAAAGAGAAAATCTCAGAAGCAGTCAGAGAAAGGGGTATGGTCATTTTGTGTGTAGAGGAAGAAAGATAAAGATGATTATCTTAATAGATTTATCAGAAACGATATAAGCAAAAAAACTGGGGGAAGCATCTTTAAAGTACTGAAAGATGAAAAATGCCAATCCATAATTCTATATCTGACAAAAATATGTTTCTAAAGCAAAGATGAGATAAAGATGTTTATAACACAGAAGCTGAAATAATTTATTGCTAACATTTCCCTTCTGGAAGAAAATTTAAAAGCAATCCTTCAGACAGCAGGAAAATGATACCAGATGCAAATATGGAGTTACATGAAAGAAAGAACACTGGAAATGGTAACTACTTGGGTAAATACATAATTTTTTTTTTCTTATTAGTTAAGTCTCCTTAAAAGATAACTGACTGTTTAAAGCAAAAATATTAACAAGCTGTTGTGGGGTTTATAACTTACCTAAAAGTAAAATGCATGATAACAATAGCTAAAAGGCAGGGAGGGAGAAATGGAGGTATACCGTTATAAGATTCTTTTACTCTGTGTGAGGTGATAATATCACTGGAAGGTAGACTGTGGTAAGTTAAAAATTTGTACTATAAACTCTAGCCCCTAAAATAGCAAAATAGTGAGTTACAATAATAAGCCAATAAAAGAGAATTACAGTAATAAGCTAATAAAAACGAGATAAAATGGAGTCACACAAAATAATTCAACAAAGGTCAAAAAAGAAGAAAAAAGGAACAAACACCAAATATATAATAAATATAAAAAATATAAATAGCAAGAGGATAGAATCAAACCTAACCATATGAATAATCAAACTAAATGTAAATCATCTAAACACTCCAATTTAAAGGCTGAATTTGTCAGATTGGATATAAAAGCAAGATCCAACTATATGCTTGCCTTCAAGAAATAGTTTATAAACATAAATAGGTTAAAAGTAAAAGAATGGGAAAAGACATGGTAACCTAGTCAAAAGCAACTTGGAGTGGCTATATTAATATCAAAGTATATTTCAGAGCAAGGAATATTTCCAGGGATAAAGAAGGTCATTTTCATTTATAATGGTAAAGAGGTCAGTTTAGAGGACATAATGATGTTACATGTTTATGCACCTAATAACAAAGCTTCAAAACACATGAAACAAAAACTAATAGAAATGCAAGGAGAAATTGAGAAATCCAGTCATAATTGGAGATTTTAGTAACCCCTGTCAGTAATTGATACAAGTGGACAGAAAATCATCAAAGATATAGTAGACTTGAATAACTGTTATAACTGTTAACCAGCCTGACCTGATTGCATTTATAGAACCCTCTACCTAAAAAGAGTAGAATACACATTTGTTCACAAGTTTATACAAAACATTTACAATGATAAACCATATTTTGGGCCATAAAGCACCTTTCTTTTTTTTTTTTTTTTGGAGGTGGGGTTTTGCTTTGTTCACACTGTAGTGAAGTGATACCACTGTGGCTCGCTGCAACCTTGACCTCCTGGGCTCAAACAGCCCTCCCATTTCAGCTCCCCAAGTATCTGGGACTATAGATGTGTGCCGCCACACCCAGCTAATATTTTTTTTTTTTTTTTTTTTGTAGTATTGGGATCTTACTGTTTTTCCCAGACTGGTCTAGAACTCCTGGGTTCAGGTGATCCTCCTGCCTCTGCCTCCCAAACTCCTAGGATTACATGTGTGAGCCACGGTGCCTGGCCATGAAGCAGTCTTAAATGAATTCAAAAGGATTCAAGTGATTAAAAAATTTTATCTGATTACAGTGGAATTAGGAATCATTAACAGAAAGATTCTTGGGAAATCTCCAAATATTTGGAAATTAAAAAATACAAGTAAGCTGTGATTTAAAAAGAAGGAAAAGTAAGTTAGAAAGTATTTTACACTAAATGACAACAGCAATACAACATAAGAAGGTATTACTAAAACAGTATTTAGGGAGAAATTTATAGCACCAAATGTATATATTTTGAAAGAAGAATGAACTCAAATAACTCAAATGACTTCAGCTTCCATCTTAACAGAGTAGAAAAAGAAGAGCAAAATAATCCCAAAGGAAGAAGAAAATGGATAACGTGAATAGCTTTTTTTTTTTTTTTTCTTTCTGAGACAGGGTCTCACTTTCACCCAGGCTGGAGAGCAGTGGTCCGATGATAGCTCACTGTGGCCTTGACCTCAAGTGATCTTCCTACTTCATCCTCCTGGCTGGGATATCAGGCACATGCTACCATGCCTGGCTAATTTTTTTATTTTTAATTTTTGTAGAGATAAGGTTTTACCATGTTGCACTGACTGGTCTCCAACTCCTGGGCTCAAGTGATCCTCTTGCCTTGGCCTAAAGTGGTAGGATTACAGACATGAGCTATCATGCCTGGTGCTGAGTAGCTTTTCATGTGTTAAAGAAATAAAAATTGTAGTAAAAGTCTACTTACAAAGAAAACTCTAGGTCCGGATAGTTTCACTGGTGAATTATACCAGTTAAGGAAAAAAAATATCAATTTTATATGTTTTTAAAAATACTGAAGTGGAAGGAATTTTTTACAAGGCTCATGATGCCAGCATTACTGGGATACCAGAATCAGACAAACACATTTTAAGGAAATTATAGACCAGTATATCTCATAAATATAATTGCAAAAATCTAAACACAGTTTCAACAGTTTATTAAAATCTAATTCAACAGTTTATTAAAAGGATAATATGTCATGACGATGTAGGGTTTATCCCAGGAATGTGGGGTTGGTTTAATGTTCAAAAAAATCAGTAGTGTAATTCACTATATTAACGAACTAAAAAGCAAAAATCACATGATCTTCTCCATAGATGCAGAAAAATCATTTGATAAAATCCAATATTCAGTATCTTAAAGACTCTTGCCAAACTAGGAGTGGAAGTGAACTTTCCCAGTCTGCTAATGTGCTTCTGTGAAAAACCTTATTAGCTGACGTTGTACTTACTGGTGAAAAACTGGACACTTTTTGTTTTTTTTTTGAGACAGGAGTCTCGCTCTGTCGCCCAGGCTGGAGTGGCGCGATCTCGACACACTGAAAGCCCTGCCTCCTGGGTTCACGCCATTCTTCTGCCTCAGGCTCCCGAGTAGCTGGGACTACAGGCACCCGCTACTATGCCCGGCTAATTTTTTTGTATTTTTTAGTAGAGATGGGGTTTCACCGGGTTAGCCAGGATGGTCTCGATCTCCTGACCTCGTGATCCATCCGTCTTGGCCTTCCAAAGTACTGGGATTACAGGCGTGAGCCACCGCACCAGGCCAAAACTGGACACTTTTTTAAAAAAAGAAGATGGGATGTCCACTTTAACCAGTTCCATTTGACGTTGCCATGGAGGTTTTAGCCCATACTGTCATGCAAGAGAAGGAAATACACGGTATTCAGATTGGAAATAAATGAATAAAACTGTCCTTATTCACAGATGACCTGATTGTCTATGTAGAAAATCTGGTGGAATCCTACAAGAACTAATGGATTAGTATAGCAGAGTTGCAGGATAGAAGAGCACTATGCAAAAACCAATTGTGTTTCTATACTTTAGCAGAGAACAGTCGTAAATGAAAATAAAAGAGTAGCATTTTCAAAAGCATCAAAAATATGAACTACTTAGGGATAAATCTAACAAAATATGTTAAAGAAAATGAGAACTACAAAATACTGCTGCAAGAAATTAAAGGATACCTAAATAAGATACAGTTGATTCTCATTATTCATGGATACCTTACCTGGGAATTGACTTACTAATTTTTATTTGTAACCCCAAAACCAATACTTGCAGTGCTTTTGTGGTCATTCTCAGACACCTGCAGGGGCAAAACATTTTGAATCAGCCAGTGTACACATACCCAGATGGGATCGAACAAGACAGTGCTCTGCTTTCTTATTTTAGTTTCATACTGTAAGCAAATAGCCCTTTCTTGGTTTATTTAGTGCTGCATTTTTTGCATGTTTGTGCTTTTTGTTGGTTATTTTGATGTTTACAAAGATGGTTTTTTTGATGTTTAAAATGTAATGTTTAAGTACCAGGATGCTCTGATATGCCTTACGGAGAAAATATATGTATTAGATAAGCTTTATTCGGGCAAGAGTTAAACAGTACTGTTGGACGTGAGTTCAGTGTTAATGAATCAATAACATATATTAGTAATACATATTAAACAAGAAGTCTTTAAACAGAAACACATAAAACATGACATATGATCAGTTCACAAAAATGTGACCAGAAGCTTTCAAGAACCTAATACTTTAGTTCTCCTGGGAGCATTGGTTCAATAATTGCTAATTCACATAACAGTCATTGACATATTATTATCTCAATAATGAGAAGTGACTGTATGTCCTGTTCAGGGGTTGTAAGACTCAACTTTGTTAAAATGTCGATTTTCACCAAATTACTCAATAGATTGAAGAAACATATTACAATCTTTGCAGGCTTTTTTATAGAAATGCACAAGGTGATTCTAAAATTCGTATGGAAATTTAAAGAACTTTAAACAACTGTGAAAAAGAACAGTGTGGGAGCCAATACTACCTAATTTCAAGAATTATAAAGCTGTAGTAAAAATAGTTTGGCATAAAAGTAGGTAAATAGGTGGGAGAATCGCTTGAACCCAGGAGGCGGAGGTTGCAGTGAGCCGAGATTATGCCACTGCACTCCAGCCTGGGCGACAGAGCGAGACTCTGTCTCAGAAAAAAAAAAAAAAATCAGTGAAAACAGAATTGGTAGTCCAGAAATAAACTCAGATACATGTAGATAACTAATAATTTTGACAAAGGCATAAAGACAATGTAGTGGGAGAAATGTAGCCTTTTCCACAATGGGAAACAATTGGATATTGATATATGAAAAATGGATTCATACCTTATACTGTGTATAAAAATAACTCAAAATGCCTTCTGAACTTAAATATAAAACCTAAAATTATAATGTTCGTGGAAAAAAACAGGAGAAAAAAATTTTTAGACCTCAGGTAATAATTTCTTAGATATTCATTAAAAGTACAAACTATAAAAATTGATAAATTAGACTTTATTAAAATTAAAATCTGCTCTTTAAAAGACACTGGCAAGAGAATAGAGAAGCCACAATTTGGGAAAAAAAATTTTATTTTTTTCCTAACGATTCCTCTTTATTATTTTCCAAGGTGACTGTCCATTTGCTCCAACATTGTTAGCAATTCATCTTTTTCCTACTACTTTATTTTTTTGGAGACAGAGTCATGCTCTGTTCCCTAGGCTGGAGTGCAGTGGCACCATCTCGGCTCACTGCGGCCCCTCACCTCTTGGGCTCAAGCGATTCTTGTGCCTCAGTTTCCGGAGTAGGTGGGATCACAGGCGCACACTACCATGCCCAGCTAATTTTTGTATTTTTAATAAGAGACGGGGTTTCACCATGTTGCCCAGACTGATTTTGAACTCCTGCCCTGAAATGATCCATCTGTCTCCGCCTCCCAAAGTGCTGGAATTACAAGCGTGAGCCACTGCGCCTGGCCTGGAAGAAAATCTTTACCAAGCATATGTCTAATCAATAACTTGTATGTAGGATGTATAAAGAACTCTTCAAATTCAGCAATAAGAAAAAAAAGACGTGGTAAATATTCAGACACTTCACCACAGCAGATACAGATGGCATAAAAGCAAATGAAAAAAAGTTAATTAACAGTATTCATTAGGGAGATGCAAATTAAAATCATGAGATATCCTTATACACATATTTAGAATGACTGAAGTTAAGAAGACTGACCAAACTAAATACTGTTAAGGACACACTATGTTTTTGTCCTGTTGAAATCTCTAGATAGCTTCATTCGAAAAGTTGGAGATGGAGGCACAACATGGCCTACTTTGAATCAGATCCTTGAGTATTATTTTTCTGTTTTTCAGGACAATGGTGGTACTGTCAAGACTAGAAAGAACTTACTCTGGCTGGGCGTGGTGGCTCACGCCTGTAATTCCAGCACTTTGGGAGGCCGAGGTGGGTGGATCACCTGAGGTCGGGAGTTCGAGACCTGCCTGACCAACATGGAGAAACCCCCCCCCCTTAATAAAAAAAAAAAAAGCCAGCCGGGCGTGCTGGCGCATGCCTGTAATCCTAGCTACTCGGGAGGCTGAGGCAGGAGAATCGCTTGAGCTTGGGAGGCGGAGCTTGTAGCAAGCCGAGATCGTGCGGCACCACTGCACTTTAGCCTCCGCGACAGAGCGAGACTCTGTCTCAGAAAAAAAAAAAAAAAAAGATAAATATACGATCAGACAGTAAGCTGCTATAACTTTCGTCATTCACGTTTGCAGAGTTTTCCCATGTCGGTTCATAAGCACTGTACCTCTTTCTCTTTTCAAAGCTGCATAATTCATGTAGTTTATTTAATCAATTTTTGGTAAATATTAATATTTATCTTATAGTTTATCTATTTATCAATAGTTTTTGCTATTGTAGTCTAGTTTTCCAGATTATCGTTGCAAACATCTTCCTGTAGTATGAATCCTCAGATTAATAATTGCTGTTTTAAAGATAGGTACAATTGAAATTTTAATCAGTGTTGCACATCAGAAATTTTGTACTAATTTGTATTTGCACCAACAGAATTCGCACACATTTTCCCCACATACTTGTTAATACTTAAATGATTATTTAAAAAAAAAACTTTTATCAGTCTTAATAGGGGAAAATTATATATCATTGGAATTTGAATTTTTCTTTCCTTCTTTTTTTTTTTTTTTTTTAGACAGTCTCACTCTGTTGCCCAGGCTGGAGTGTAGTGGTGCCATCTTGGTTCACTGCAACTTCCACCTCCCAGGTTCAAGCGATTCTGGTGCCTCAGCCTCCCAAGTAGCTGGGACTATAGGCATGCGCCACCATGCCTGGCTGATTTTTTTATTTTTAATAGAGACAGGGTTTTACCATGTTGGCCAGGCTCTTTAACATTATTTTGAATAGGTATGTTTACTCAAGAAATTGTGTGAATTAATTGTGTGTACCTTTGTCCTTTTTTCCTATTGGCTTTAAAAAAAATTGATTTATGTTATCTTTTTATTTTATGAATGTTAACAGTTGGTCTTCACATTTTTTTTTTTTTTTTTTTTTTTGAGACGGAGTCTCGCTTTGTTGCCCAGGGTGGAGTGTAGTGGTGCGATCTTGGCTCGCTGCAGCCACCAACTACTTCCCAGGTTCAAGTGATTCTCTCGCCTCAGCCTCCCGTGTAGCTGGGATTACAGGCATCCGCCATCATGCCTGGCTAATTTGTGTATTTTTGTAGAGACAGGATTTCACCATGTTGGCCAGGCTGGTCTGGAACTCCTGACCTCAGGTGATCTGCCCGCCTTGACCTCCCAAAGTGCTGGGATTCCAGACATGAGCCACCATGCCCAGCCTTTGTTCACATATTGCAAGTATTTTTTCCCCAGCGCATAGATTCTTTTTTAGTGTCATAGGTGGTGTGGTTTTTTTAATAGAGGTTTTATATTTTTATGTTGTTAACTATCAGTTTTTGCCTTTATGGCTTGTAGGTTCCTTTTCATATCTAGGAAGGCCTTCTGTGTTACAGGAGTATGACAGATATTTAGCCAAGTTTCCTTTCGTTTTTGTGGTATTTTTGTATTTTGCATTTTAATATTTCTGAAATTTATCTTTGTGTTTATGTGAGAGAGGAACTTAAATTTTTTCGTAATGGACAGACTGTTAAAAATGGAGCAGTTTGATGCCTGGGTAGTTCATCGATAATTTTGCTTGGACAGCCTTATGTTAGGGTCTAATTTGAAAACAGAAGGTTTGTTTTAGTTAATAGCTGTGGACATATCTGTCACATTGCTCCTAGAAGGCAAGAAGAGCCCATGAAAGGGTCCTTTGCTCTTTTGACTTTTTTCTTTCTTATTTTACTTGGGAATTAGGATGAGTTCACTCCAATAGCAGAGAATAGACAAAGGGGAACCAATAAAGAGACATGGAAACTGTGTTTAAGGCTGGGTGCGGTGGCTTATGCCTGTAGTCCCAGCACTTTGGGAGGCCGAGGTGGGTGGATCACCCAAGGTCAGGAGTTCAAGACCAGCCTGACCGACACAGAGAAACCCCGTCACTACTAAAAGTACAAAATTAGCCAGGCATGGTGGCACTTGCCTGTAATTCCAGCCTGCTCGGAAGGCTGAGGCAGGAGAATCACTTGAACCCAGGAGGCGGAGGTTGCGGTGAGCTGAGATCGCGCCATTGCACTCCAGCCTGGGCAATAAGAGTGAAACTCTGTCTGAAAGAGAGAAAGAAAGAAAGAGAGAGAGAGGAGAGAGAGAGGAAGGAAGGAAGGAGAGAGGGAGGGAGGGAGAGAGAGAGAGAGAGGAAGGAAAGAAGGGAGGGAGGGAGGGAGGGAGGGAGGAAGGAAGGAAAGAAAAAAAAAAAAGAAACTGTGTTCAAGTCATTTCTGGGACCAAGGATGGAAAGGATTCCTCGGAATGATTTGCCTTGCGAAGTGAGGTAGTCTGTGACCTCACTAGCAACAGTTCTGGCTGGAATATAGCTACTACAAGAAATGTTTGCTTACTTTAAGTTCTGGTTTAGGAAACTTTTGGTGTTCTAGTGAATTCCGGTCACATAGTTTTATTCTACTGTTTTTCCTCACGTGTTCTGTATTCTGCCAGTGGTCTGCTTGCATTTGCCAGAAAGTTATGTGTTTTATGTGCTTTCTCCTGTGTCTATACTTCCTGAAAAACTTGGACTGTCTTTCATCTTCCCTTCTTACCTAAGTGAACTTTTCCTTTCCTTATCTAAGCACTACCTCTTAAAATTTGCCTTTGCATACCGCCTTTGTCTAAAGAGTTTCTGTAACAGCCTTATAATACTTATATTGTGATTTATTGTGTTTGTCTATTGTCTGTGTCTGTTTCTTCTACAGACTGTGAACTCCTTTGGGTACAGATCATTTTGCCTGTTCATTGAAAACTGAGCTACATTATTTTGTAGCTTGTTCAATGACTTGAACACAGTTTCTGTGTTTGTTCACTGGTTCCTACACATACAAATGAACAGGCAAAATGAAGATTCACATTCCAGAGAGTCCAGGACATTTTGTGAAAACATAAAAATAGAGTGAATCTAAAAATAGAATATATTTATGTTTTTGTTGGCTGTGCAAATACTGTTATTATAAATATGTATTTTACCAGTGTTTCTTATCAAAGTTGTAAGTTACATCTAATCAAGTTTCATATCAGTGAAGGTAGAATATTTCCTAGCACACATAAACCTTTAATATAATTTATATCATATTTGAGAATTTTTCAGTGGAAACAAGCTTATGGGTTTATAAGTCAGTGGAAAAAATAATAACAAATACATGCTTTTCACAGACTACTACAGAAATATATTTGTTTTTTGTTTTGTTTTGTTTTGAGAGAGGATCTCACTCTGTCACCCAGGCTGGATTGCAGTCTGGAACTCCTGGGCTGAAGCAATCCTTCTATCTCAGCCTTCTGAGTATCAAGGATTATAGGCATGTACCATGACATATGGCTAATATTTTTATTTTTTTGTAGAGATGAGGTCTCACTGTGTTGTCCAGGCTGTTCTCAAATCCCTGGCCTTAAGTGATTCTCCTGCCTCTGCCTCCCAAAGTAGCTGGGATTACAGATGTGAGGCACTACGCCCAGCCAAGAAGTTTATTTGTATGAATAAAATCAATTTATCCTAACAGAATATTTTAACTAAGAATATTTTTACTTAGTTTTACAAACTCTTTTTTTGTGACTTTCTATGTCACTGGTTTAATATTTGATGATAGTGTAATTGTTGTAACAAATGTTTAAATCAGAATAATTTTTAATCATTGTTAGCAGTGTTTGGTATCATCTTATTCAATCCATACAATTATCCAGTGAGATAAGAACAACTATTATCTCTATTTTACTCTGTGGAAAAGTGAGATTTAAGTACTTTCTCAAGGTCACACAGATATTAGTAAGTGACAGAGATATCCAAAACAGGCTCTTAACCATCATGTGGCAGTTGCTCTTTCAAAGTGGCAGAGTCTGAGATTGTGAATCCATTTTTATTAATTTTATTTACTTCTAAGTAGGTCTCTACTATTCCAGCCACCAGATTGACTTGAAGCCTATTTCAAAATATCTTCAGTGATAACATCTATAGGTCTTTGAAAATGTATGCCTATGTAGTATTATATACATTTCTAACTTTTTTGCACTGTTGACTTCTCTAAAAAAGATTTATATAGCTTGTTTGTGTGTCTCAGATTTTATAGACCAGTTTGTTTTTATAGATGCTCTATCCAAATTTTTGTGTAATTTAAAAGTTATTGCTGTATTACTGAGCTCTCTGTCAAGTAGGAATGCTGTTAAGATTTCTCATTAAGTAAAGAAACAACTATTTGTTTTAATCTGTTTTAAAAATAAAACGTTACAACTATAACTAATTATTTCCTAATTTATCGACTTTAAACATTTTGATTTTAATTATGAAGCTTCATCAAAGTGGGATCTTGGACACTTCTCACACCAAAATTTCAGTCACCCATTAAAATGTGTTATTGGATTCATGTTAACTTTTATGAAGCAGGAAGTCAAAATTAATGGAATATAAGTTTTATACTGTGTTATTTGTTAACATTTTCCTTTAAAGGATTTAGATTAGGTTTTCATATCAAACAGGGTTTCATTATAAATGAACCATTTAAATCGCTTTTTAATATGTTTAGAACCTATGCTATTAGCAATTTTCATAGTATAAAATTTTCACGCTATGTTTGTATGCTTCTAATATTTTTTGCATTGTAGCACATGAATATTCAGCATTATTGAATTTTGAAAATTACACAGTGGTAGTATAAATACTATTTGTGTTATGCAAAATTGGCTGATTTTTATTAGACTTTAGTATTTTCTCATTTTTAACCAATTATTCTGCTTTTGCTCTTTGATATTAAATTGGCTGTGCTGTCGGTTGCACGTGAATTCATGCGATGGTGTGTAAAAGCCAAAACTGATTAGAGTCTCAGGTTACCTTTTATTTTCTTATATCGACTGACTTTCCAAATTGAACAGAATGTTTTATAAAATTTGTGTGATACACAATGGAGTAGGTAAAATGCAGGTTTTCTCAAAACTGTCTTGACTTTTTTTTTGTACTTTTCCCAAAGGTAATAATTACTAGGTTTTTTTTTTTTTTTTAGTTTGGAAACCACTTAAAATGGCTTAATTGTAGAATCTGTTGTCAGCTGTCTTGGCCCTACAATTGGTTGCTTAGATTCTCTTTCTTTTTACTTATGTCTTACCAGGTGCTTACGTAGTTTTCATGTAAAATAGTTTCTTAATCATAATGATCACAATCAAGCCATTGTACAAATTATTGGGCCTATTAAGAGTATTAGAAATGTAAAAGAATATTATTTTTAATATTAAACTTTGGCCTAGGAAGTTTGTAGATGAAGTTCCTAAAGCCAGCCATTTTCATTCATTTTAAGTATTCTCATTGTGAGTACAATTGAACTGTATTTATTGTGACTATAGTTTAAGTGAGCAGGAAGTAATCCACTTGCATGTTTCATGCTTAGATTTTAAAATATTTTTTGGCTTTTTTTTTATGGGAAGTGAAAGAAAAAAGTAAGTGTGTCTATAAATGAGAGAAAGGAAAAATATAGGATAAAATAATGTGGTATTAAAAAAAAATTCTGAAGCTATAATAGTACCTTGTATTTGCGATATAGTTTAGAACCACATCATACATTTACAACTCTTAATCTCACAACAACTTTGGGACTTAAGCGGGTTAGATTTATTTCCCTTATTTTATGGAAAGAAGGCTTAGTGAGTTTAAGTAAAATCATTGAGACCTTTTTGGTTAGAGAGGACTTCCTAAACAAGACGTAAAAAGCACAGACCATAAAAGGAAAAGTTGAAAACTATAATACAAAAAACAAAAAAACAAAAAAAACAAAGGATAGAAGCCTGTAGTTCCAGCTACTTGGGAGGCTGATTAGGGAGAATAGCTTGAGCCCGGGGTTTTAGTCCAGCCTGAGTAACGTAGTGAGACTCTGTCTCTGAACAAAAAAACCCCAAACAAACAAAAAATAGTAGTGGAGAAAAATATCCAAAGAACAATAATGGAATACTATTTGTCAAATATCAAATTATCAGAAATTAAAATACTTGATTATATTCCATGTTTTTCAGCTTGAGGAGAAATGGTAGAGAAGGTAATTTGGTACAGTCATTTTGAGAGCTATTTGACAGCATGCTGTCTTTAAGAATGAAGAATTGGAAACAACCCAGTGTCTCAGTAGAGGAGTGATAAGAAAACTGGTGCAATATTGTAATAGAAATTCTATGGTAGTTAAAATTAATGTGCTAGATCTATATAAGTAAAAGTCTTGAGAACACAATGAAGAGTGAAGAAAGTAAACTGTGAGAATGTTTATTATAATACTATAATACCATTTATGTGAGTATAGAACCACATACATCAATAATCTATAAAAGATATAAGGAACTTAACAGGAATGGAATATCATCTTTTTTTTAATAAGAGTTAAACATGGAACATGGTTAATAAGCACTAGGTGGCCGGGCGCGGTGGCTCAAGCCTGTAATCCCAGCACTTTGGGAGGCCGAGACGGGCGGATCACGAGGTCAGGAGATCGAGACCATCCTGGCTAACACGGTGAAACCCCGTCTCTACTAAAAATACAAAAAACTAGCCGGGCGATGTGGCGGGCGCCTGTAGTCCCAGCTACTCCGGAGGCTGAGGCAGGAGAATGGCGTAAACCCGGGAGGCGGAGCTTGCAGTGAGCTGAGATCCGGCCACAGCACTCCAGCCCCGGCGACATAGCAAGACTCTGTCTCAAAAAAAAAAAAAAAAAAAAAAATAAGCACTAGGTGTTAGCTACATGGGCACTTGATAAATTATTCTTTTTACAACTTTGAAAATTTATTTTAAAAAACAGAAAGAAAGGGAAGTTAATTTGCTTAGAGTTACCGAAAAATTGTAGTTGGAAGAACTAGTACTTAAACTTAGGACCTGATTCCCAAGTCTAGAGCTTTTTCTAACATGCTGCCTCATAATGAGAAGGAAAAAAATTGAGATGAAAGGATCAAGAAGGTAGACAAAATTTAGTTTCATAGTAATAAGAACCAGGAAACATGTGTTTCTAGTAAATTTTTTGAGGGGAAAGTTTATAAGATAAATAAAAAATTATAAATTTACTTTAAAATCTTTAAGCATGCTGTTATATACATAGAACAACTTAGGTATTTAGGAAAAATTTTACCTTAATTTATCGTTTAAAATGTGATACCTATTTTTGTTGCATGTAATGGAAGACGTTAGGTAATTTGAATTTTTAAAATACAACATTCATGAAAATAATTTAAATATACAATCTGCCTTCAATCTAACAAAGTCAAAACTAGTTTTTCTTCCATTTTGTTAAGTCATTCTTCACAAAAACTTTATAGCCTTTTTATTTACAGCTTCTCTCCAAGATAAAATGGCAAACCCAAAAGAGAAAACTGCAATGTGTCTGGTAAATGAGTTAGCCCGTTTCAATAGAGTCCAACCCCAGTATAAACTTCTGAATGAAAGAGGGCCTGCTCATTCAAAGGTAAGGTTATGAAGAGAGGTGGTGAGACATACTTATCAAACTAACAGATTTATCATCTCAGATTTTAATTGTGCTTTATTTTGGGGAGTGGGGGTTTGGTGGATGGCTTGAAGGCTTTTAGTTCTACATTAATAATATTTCAAAGTATGTAACTAAATTATTTTGTAGTTCACTATGGTTTACAAAGCTCTTTTAGATGTGTTACTTCATATAAATCTTAATAAAACCACATGAGATAAGGATTTTTGATTTCTATTTTGTAAATTAAACTCAGGCACAGGAAAATTAAGTGACTTGCTTAGTAGTTCACAAGTGCCAGTGCCAGTACTTGAATGTATTTTCTTTGGCTCTCAAGTATGGTGTGCTTTCCATTAAATCACAGCTGCTAAAGTAGAAATGGAGACAGAGTAAATACACTAACAGTTACCTAGTGAGATATCTTTTCCAATGTGATATTTAGTTCTAACATTAATCATTTATAAAAGTGGTATATACCACGGTTGTTATTATCTCTACATTCACTTACATTGTTTTGTTAAATGGAAAGCAATTTTTATTTATAGCTGTATACATTTATGTTTGCGTATATACATGTTACAAATCTACAACTAATGTATTTATGTTTGAGCTCTTCAATTGCTTAAAATATGTTAGTTGTGCATAATTTCCTGTAGCACATTTAAATCTTGGCTATTGGAGATTATCATAATGATCATAAAGTTTGTGTATAATGTGGCAGCATTTGTTCTCTAGGGGTTGATAAATTTCTTAAAGCAACTGGCTATTGGGTTATTTGCATCCTAGCATCTCCTACAAACTGAGGAAAATAAGAGGAAACTACAGTTTATCAATTTTGTTTTCTATTAGTGGTTTTTATGAAGGATTTAGGGGCAACAATTTAATTTGTTCATATCTTTTATTCTTGCTTTAGCAGAAAAGATAGTTGTAGCCTTGGTCTACCTTTCTAGGTATATGTCCTAACTCTCTTTCTGACTCATTCTGCACTTAATCATGTTGAACTGTTTGCATTTCTCAGAATGCTTCATGTTCTTTTCAGATCTCTCTGCCTTTGCCTAAGTTGTATTGTCTTTCTGCCTTGAAGGTCCTTTTGCCCTTATTAATTGTTGAACACTCAGCTCCATGTTACATCTTCCACATGTTTGTGAAACCTCTGATCCCTCTACTGGGCCTCCAGCAGGACCTGTAGTTCTCTGTGGTAGCTGTTACTGTGTTGTAGTACAGTAATATATGTTGGTTATTAGTTTTGTGCTAGACTGAGCTTATTTATGGGTGTGTATTTTACTCTTCTACATTTCTTGGTCACTGTAGTATATACTCTTTGCTCTTCATTGCCAGTTCCAGGTATTCTTCCTTGAGACAATTCCCCAGTTTTGAGTTTCGTGTTAGCAGACATGCCTCATGATGCATACATTGCCTCATGATAGTCACATCTGGGTGATTACATCACATTTCTTATGGCTCACTTTCACTGTCTTCAGCATTTCCCATTTTAATTTTTGGTGATTTCAACACCTAAACAGATGATTGTTCCAATATGTTGACCTTTCAGTTGCTTTAACGTCTCCAGTGATCTTGTTCTCTACTCTCCTTCAGCCACTCATGCCTGTAATCACATTCTTGACTTTATCATTACCAATAACTGCATAATGTTAATTTCAGTCTCTCATCTTTCTGTAACACTTGCCTCCTAACTTTCTAGTTCATTCCCTCTAGTAATTTGACTTTCACAGTCCTTTCATACTGCAGATCCATTGATTCTGCCACCTTTTTACTCTTCCTCACTTTCCCCAATCCTCACATAGCTCTTTAAGCTGCTTAAATGTTGTGTGCCTTTTATGTAGGTACCCTCAGCTGACCTGCCCAGCTCCTCCATTGTGTCCTGGATCCCAACCCATTTCACCTCTTCAAGGCCATTTCTCCAGTTTTGCTTCTTCTGCCTTCTTCTCCCAAGAGTGAAGAGCTAGACTACTCTTAACAGTTAGTGACACCATCCCTATCCTCTGTATATGGTAAAGGAAGGCCAGGCTCCCTGGGAAGTTTCTGGAGGACTCTTAGGAGGATTTGGATTTCCTTAAAATTCTTTAGGAATCCATTGTAATTTTTGGAAGGGTTTATGAACTGACCTTGTATCTATCTCCTTGTCTCACTGTTGGGGTTTTAAAGGCTAAACAGGTTTGTTGTGATGAAAGTAGACAACAGTGGGTCCCAGGATTCCCTTGGTTTTAAGGAGATTTGGAGATCCCTTTTGCCAACCTGTGCCTGTTGCTATAGGTGCTTTGGTGATAGACCACCCCTCTTAGCCTGTAGCTTGCTTATTTTGTAAAAGAGTACTAGAATAATTGGCATGTACTTGAGTGAAACATGATATTTATGAGTTTACATAATAATATAGTTAATATTAATCCTAATTGGCTAAGTCTGGATCCTTTTTGTGAAAAGCAAAATCATTTTCATTCATGCATGTCTATCAGTGGCCTTTAGGTGAGACATAAAATATATTTTAATGAAATTAATGATGATCTCTGGTAAGAAAAATTTAAACCTAGTTTTAACTCATTAATTTTCTTGGGGCTGGGCGTGGTGACTCATGCCTGTAATCCCAGAAATTTGGGAGGGCGAGGCGGGAGGATCACTTGAGGTCAGGAGTTTGAGAACAGCATGGCCAACATGGCAAAACACCGTCTTTACTAAAAATACAAAAATTAGCCAGGGTGTGGTGGCACGTGCCTATAATCTGACCTACTCGGGAGGCTGAGGCAGGAGAATCGCTTGAACCTGGCAAGTGGAGATTGCAGTGAGCCAAGATCATACCACTGCACTCCAGTTTGGGCTACAGAGTGAGACTCGGTCTCAAAAAAAAAATTTTTTTTTTGTTGGCACTTCAATTATATAGCAATTCACACACATACTACACATACGCTGACATATGTGATAAGTGGTTCTCATCTTTGGCTGTTAATTGGAATCGTTTTGGGAGCTTTAAAAAATACTTATGCCTGAGTCTCATCCCCTTAATTTAATCAGTCTTGGGTGAAGCCCACATATCAGGAATTTTTTAAAGCTCTGAAATGAAAGTACAACCAGAGTTGGGAAATGCAGGACAGAGGTTAATGTCTTCAGTGTGGTAGGGAATTATCTTCTCATATATCATGCTGACAGGTAGTGACCTATCTTACGTTTATGTGCTTTCCTCTTTCCCCCATTGAGTATCACAGATTCTGAACAACTTTTAATATGTGACTATTAAAAAAATAATTATTTTAATCTTTGCCTTGCCTTCTTTTATTTTTCTGCTCAGTTTTTAATTGAACTCCGAAACAAGTTAGTATACCTTATAATAATGGGAGTTATTATAATATTGCTTTGTTTCCTAGGTACCTGTATACAGTTATTTTTTTTTACAGATTATTGTTTTGGTTTGCTCAAATCTCGAAAGAAGGCTGTTTTAATTAGAATATGAGGAAGAGAGCCATGAATAACATAAAATGGTATTTTCTTCTTTTCCATTATTTTCCTATTCTGATAATTTGTTGGTAGGCATGGCTAAGTTTCAAGTAAATTGCACTAGTGCTGATACTTTGAGATGGTTTACTTTGGAATGGGTATCACTGAGGGAGGCAGTGTCATTCACCGGCCCTTAAGCCAAATAGTCTTTAAAAAAAAAATCTTTGTTAGAGTTGCCCAGCTTGATCTTTGCCCTTCATTGCCCAGCTTGTGTGACCTTGAACAACTAATTTAAAGTCTCAGTTTTCTTATCTGTAAATGGAGTAATATAATACCTCATAAAGTGGTATAATGGAGTGACGATTTGTAAGTTCTTAAGCATTGTGTTGATGATGGAGGTACTCAAATAATTATATCATTGCTTATTAGTCATATATAGGACTAAAACAACCGCTTAGTAAAAGGTCTGTTGAGTATTTACTATGTGACAGGCACTGTTCCTGCACTGAAAATAAATAAGGTGCATATCATGCTGTTAGGAGCTTTGTTTCATAACATTCATTATGAAACCCACCAACATCTTAAGATCTTACTTTTGCCTGTAATCCCAGCACTTTGGGAGGCCAAGGTGGGCAGATTATGAGGTCAGGAGATCAAGATGATCCTGGTCAAAATGGTGAAACCCTGTCTCCACTAAAACTATAAAAATTAGCTGGCCATGGTGGCATGCATCTTTAGTCCCAGCTACTTGGGAGACTGAGGCAGGAGAAGTGCTTGAATGTGGGAGGCGGAGGTTGCCGTGAGCCGAGATCGCACCACTGCACTCCAGCCTGGTGACAGAGGGATACTCTGTCTCAAACAAACAAACAAAAAATAAAAAAAAAAAATAATTTTAGTTTATTATGAAAAATTTGAAATAGACACCAATGTTAAACTTCAACATTATCAATATTTTGCCAAGATACATTTATTTACCACCCCCTACCCATTTTTTTCAACTGAAGTTTTTAAAAGAATTATGTCTGTTCACTCATAAGTGCTTTGGTATGCATCTGTAACTGATAAGGACCTTTAAAAAAATTGCCCACTGCACCGTCATTATGAGTAGATTAATAAGCCCAAATATTATGTAATACATCATCTGTATCCATCTTTATTAGACTTAAAAATGTCTTTTTACATTTGTTTTATTCAAATAGGGTCCAAACAAGGATTGTGTATTACATTTGGTAGCTATGTCTCTTTGGTCTCTTTTATTTATTAGTACTAACACTCCCTTTATCCCCATCCCCTCTTTTCCTATGACATTGATTTGTTGCAGAAATAGAGTAATTTGTCGTATAAAGTGTTCTACATCTTGAATTTGGCTGATTGTATGTAGGGATTGTTGTATGAGGGGATTTCATCAATTGGATGCGTATCGAGCTAGAACAGAGATTTTGAGCTGTAGGATGTGCCTCTTGAATACATAATTTTCAGACACGATGAAATCATCATTTTCTTTCTATGTACATTTGCAATGGAAGTATAGGATAAGAGAGTAAGGATAGTGGATGGGAAATGTAGTAAAGAGTCATGGAGAGAATATACTAAAAAGATGGGAGAACATTTTTTGAAGCAGTGCAAACTGATTTCTTTCATAATTTAACCCATGCCAAAAGTATTGTTTCTGCTTTATATCTATGTGGAAAAAAAAGAACAAACATTTCCAGTGTCCCACAGAATTTTTTTGTTCCTTGTTGTAATCATCTCTCTTTGTACCTGGGACCCCACACAGCTACTAGTCTGTTTTCTGTGACTATAGATTAGTTTGCAGTTTCTAAAACTATATAAATGTAATCATATAGTGGTATGTACTCCTACCAGACTATTTTCACTTAGCATAGTTATTTCGAGTTTGCTCATGTTTTTTGTGTGTCAATATTTCTTCCTTTTTATTATTGAGTAGTAGTCCATTATGTGGATATAGTACACTTCGTTTTTTGGATATTCATCTGTTGATGCATATTTTGATGGTTTTTAGCTTTTTGCTATTATAATAAAGCTAATTTGAACATCTGTGTACAAGTCTTCATATAGACATTGTATTAGTCCATTCTTGTGTTGCTATAAATACCTGAGACTGGCTAATTTATAACAAAAGAGGTTTAGTTAGCTCATGGTTCTGCAGGCTCTACAGGAAGCATAGCAGCATCTGCTTTTGGGGGGGCCTCAGGATGCTTCCAATAATGGTGGAAATAAAAGGCATGTCATATGGTAAAAGCAGGAGCAATGTGGGGATTGGGTGGGGTGGGGGTCCCACACACTTTTATATGACCAGATCTCATGAGAACTCACTATTGTGAGGACAGTAGCAAGGGATGGCGCTAAACCATTCATGAGAAATCCACCCCCATGATCCAATCCCCAGACCCCACCTCCAACATTGGGGATTACAATCCAACATGAAATTTGGTGGGGACACAGACCCAAACCATATCAGACATATGTTACCTTTTCTCTTTCTCTATTTTATTTTCTCTGTTTCTTTGGTAATAAGAGTGCCAGGAACATATTGCAGATGCATGTTTAACTTTTTAAGACATTGCCAGATTTTTTTTGCAAAAGTAGTTGTACCATTTTACATTCTCCTCAGCGGTGTATGAGCATTCTAGTTTTTCTGCCCCCTTGCCTAAAGGTTATATAGTCAGCCTTTCTAATTTTAGCCATTCTAATAGGTATGTGGTGGTATCTCATTGTGGTTTCAGTTTGCACTTCTGATAATGTTGGCCATCTTTTTGTGTATACCTTTAGTGAAGTGTCTGTTCAGATCTTTGCCCATTATTTTTTATTGGGTTGTTTGTTCTATTGTTCAGTTTTGAGAGTTCTTTATTCTGTTGTTTGGTGCATATGTTTATAGTTGTTTTATCTTCTTGATGAATTGACCCTTTTATCAATAATAATGTTTTCTCTTTTTTAATTAAAAATTATTTTTAATTTTTGTGGGTACACAGTAGGTATATATATTTATGAGGTGTATATATTTATGTGGCACATGAGATATTTTGGTATCTCATGTATACAATGCATGCAATGTATTTGGTACGTTGCATGTACCAAAATATCTGTGTGAAAAAAAAGAACAAGCATTTCCATTGTCTCACAAAATTTTCTCATTCTTTGTTGTAATCATCTCTCTTTGTACCTGAGACCCCAGGCAGCTACTAATCTTTTTTTCACATAGATATTTCACATAGATTAGACATACAGTGCATAACAATCACATAATGGAAATTGGGTATCCAAAGCCTGAAGCATTTATCCTTTGTGTTACAAACAATCTAATTATACTCTTTTAGTTATTTTAAAGTGTAAAATTAAATTATTATTGACAACCCCCTGTGTGCTGCTGTCAAATACTAGGTCTTATCCATCCTTTGTATTTTTTTTTGATACCCATTAACCATCATCCCGTCCCCTCATCCTCCCTGCTACTTTTCCCAGTCTCTAGTAACCATCCTTCTATTCTCTGTCTCTGTGAATTCAATTGTTTTGATTTTTAGAGCTCACAAATAAGTGAGAACATGCAATGTTTGAACAAGCCAGTGCCTGGCTTATTTCACTTAACATAGTGACCTCCAGTTCTATTCATGTTATTGCAAATGACAGGATCTCATTCTTTTTTAATGGCTGAATAGTACTCCATTGTGTATAAATACCACTCTTTATCCATTCATCTGTTGATGGACATTTAGGTAGACTCCAAATCTTAGCTATTGTAAGCACTCCTAACAAACATGGGAGTGCAGATATCTCTTCAATATATGATTTGTTTTCTTTTGGGAATATACCCAGCAGTGAGATTGCTGGATTGTATGGTAGTTCTATTTTCAGTTTTTTGAGGAACCTCCAAACTGTTCTCTATAGTGGTTGTACTAATTTACATTCCTACTAACAACGTATGAGGGTACCCTTTTCTCCACATCCTTGCCAGCATTTATTATTGCCTGACTTTTGGATAAAAGCCATTTTAACTTGAGCAAGATGGTATCTCAGTGTAGTTTTGTTTTGTATTTCTCTGAGGATCAGTGATGTTGAGCATCTTTTCGTATACCTGTTTGCTGTTTAAATTGGATTATTAGATTTTTTTTCCTGTAGAGTTATTTGAGCTTCTTATATATTCTGATTATTAATACCTTGTCAGATGGATAGTTTGCACATATTTCTCTCCCATTCTGTGGGTTGTTTCTTCACTTTGTTGACTGTTTCCTTTGCTGTGCAGAAGGTTTTTAACTTGATGTAATCCCATTTGTCCATTTTTGCCTGTGATTTTGGGGTGTTACTCAGGAAATGTTTGCTCACTCCAGTGTCCTGAAGATTTTCCCCAATGTTTTCTTGTAATAGTTTCATAGTTTGCGGTCTTAGATTTAAGTATTTAATCCATTTTGATTTGATTTTTTTGTATATGGCAATAGATAGGGGTCTAGTTTCATTTTTCTGCATATGGATGTCCAGTTTTCCCAGTACTATTTATTGAAGAGACTGTTTTTTCCCCAGTGTATGTTCTTGACACCATTGTCGAAAATGAGGTCATTGTAGGTGTGTGGATTTGTTTCTGGATTCTCTATTCTGTTTCATTGGTCTGTGTGTCTGTTTTTATGCCAGTACCATTTTGTTTTGGTTTCTATAGCTCTGTAGTGTAATTTGAAGTCAGGTAATGTGGTCCCTCCAGTTATGTTCTTTTTGCTCAGTATAGCTTGGCTATTCTGGGACTTTTGTGATTCCATATAAATTTTAGGATTGTGTTTTCTATTTTTCTGAAGAGTGTCATTGATATTTTGATAGAGATTGCGTTGAGTCTGTAGGTTGCTTTGATTCTTCCAATTTATTTTTTTGTGTCCTCTTCAGTTTCTTTCATCAGTGTTTTATAATTTTTATTGTAGAGCTTTTGCACTTCCTTGGTTGAGTTAATTCCTAGGTATTAAATTTTATTTAAGGCTATTATAAATGGGATTACTTTTTTGATTTCTTTTTCAGATTGTTCACTGTTGGCATATAGAAATGCTACTGATTTAGTATGTTTATTTTGTATCTTGCAACTTTACTAAATTTGTTTATCTTTCTAATAGTTTTTTGTTGGAGTCTTTAGGTTTTTTTAAAATATAAGATCATATCATCTGCAAACAATGATAATTTGACTTCTTCTTTTCCAATTTGGATGCCCTTTCTTTCTCTTGTCTGATTGCTCTAGCTAGTACTTTCAGTATTATTTTGAATAACAGTGGTGAAAGTGGGCATCTTTGTTGTGTTACAGACCTAAGAGGAAAGGCTCCTTATGATACTAGTTGTGGATCTGTCATATATGGCTTTTATTATGTTCAGGCATGTTCCTTTTATACCAGTTATTTGAGAGTTTTCATCACGAAGTGATGTTGAACTTTTATCAGATGGTTTTTTGGCATCAATTGAAATGTATGGTTTTTGTCCTTCATTTTGTTGATATAATTTGTCACATTGATTGGTTTCTTGCATCCCTGTGCTAAATCCCACTTGGTAGTGATGAATGATCTTTTAAATGTATTGTTGGATTAGGTTTGCTAGTATTTTGTTGAGAGTTTTGGCATCAATATTCATCAGAGATACTGGTCTGAGGGTTTTTTTTTTTCTTTTTCTTTTTTTTTGATGTGTGTTTGGTTTTTGGTATCAGGGTAATACTGGCCTCATAGAATGAGTTTGGAAGCATTCTCTCCTCCTCTGTTTTTCGGAATAGTTTGAGTAGGATTGGTATTAGTTCCACTTTAAATATTTGGTAGAATTCAGCAGTGAAGCTATTGGGTCCCGGCCTTTTCTTTACTGGGAAAGTTTTCATTACTGCTTTGATCTCCTCACTTGTTACTGGTCTGCTCAGGTTTTGGATTTCTTCCTGGTTCAATCTTTGTAGGGTGTATGTGTCTAGGAATTTGTCTGTTTCTTCAAGATTTTTCAATTTTTTGGCATATAGTTGCTCATAGTAGTTGCTAATGATCCTTTGAATTTCTGTTGTATCAGTTGTAATGTCTCCTTTTTCATCTATGGTTTTATTTACTTGGGCCTTCTTTCTTTTTTTCTTTGTCTGGCTAAAGGTTTGTCAATTAATGTTTATCTTCTCAAACACCAACTTTTTGTTTTATTGATCTTGTATAATTTTTTCATTTTAAATTCATTTATTTCTGCTCTGATCTTTATTATTTCTCCCACTAATTTTGAGCTTAGTTTGCTGTTATTTTTCTAGTTTTAACTTTAAGGTGCATTGTTAGATTGTTTGTTTGAAAGTTTTCCAGTTTTTTGATGTAGGTGCATATAGCTATAAGCTTCCCTCTGAATACTGCCTTTGCTGTATCCTGTAGGCTTTGGTTTATCATTTGTTTCAAGAAATTTTTCAATTCCCTTCTTAATTTCTTCATTGAAGTGGTCATTCAGGAGCATATTGTTTAATTCTCATGTGTTTGTGTAGTTTCCAAAATTCCTCTTGTTACTGATTTGTAGTTTTATTCCATTGTGGTCAGTGAAGATGCTTGATATTAATTCAGGTTTTCTTTCTTTCTTTCTTTCTCTTTCTCTTTCTGTCTCTCTTTCTCTCTCTCTCTCTTTCTCTCTTTTTCCTTCCTTCCTTCCTTCCTTTCTTCCTTCCTTCCTTCCTTCCTTCCCTTTCTTTCCTTTTCCTTTCTTCCTTTCTTTCCTTTTCCTTTCTTCCTTTCTTTCCTTCCTTTCTTTCTTTTCTGTGTTTTAAGACTTATTTTGTGACCTAACGTGGTTTATCCTAGAGAATGATCCATGTGTTGAGGAGAAAAATGTGTATTCTGCAGCCTTTGGATGAAATGCGTAAATATCTATTAGATCCATTTTGTCTAGAGTGCAGAATAACTCTGATGTTTCTTTGTTGATTTTCTTTCTGGGAGATCTGTGCAGTGCTAAAAGTGGGGTGTTGAAGTCTCCAGCTGTTGTATTGGGGTCTATCTTTCTCTTTTGCTCTAATAATATTTGCTTTATGTATCTGAGTGCTCCAATGTTGGTTGTGTATATATTTACAATTGTTATATCCTCTTGCTGAATTGACCCCTTTATCATTATATAATGACCTTTTTTTGTCTCTCCTTAGAGTTTTTGTCTTGAAATCTATACTCCTTTTTCTGATACGAGTATAGCTATGTCTGCTCTTTTTTTGTTTCCATTGCCATGGAATATGTTTTTCCATCCCTCTCTTTTCCGTCTATGTGTGTCTTCATAGGTGGGGTGTGTTTCTTGTAGGCAACAGATCATTGGATCTTGTTTGTGCCTCCATTCAGCTACTGTGTCTTTTGACTGATGAGTTTAGTTCATTTACATTCAGTGTTGTTATTGCTGAGTAGGAACTTTCTCCTGCCATTTTGTTACTTGTGTTCTGGTGGTTTTTGGTCTTTTCTTCCTTCTTTCCTTTCTTCCTTTCCTTTTAGTGAAAGGATTTTCTGTGGTGGTATGCTTTAATTTATTGCTTTTTTGTGTGTGTGTGTGTATCTGTTGTATGTTTTTTGATTCAATGCTACCATGAGGCTTACAGATGCTATCTTTTTAAAATTACATTTTTTTATTTTTTTAAAATTTTATTATTATTATTTTTGAGACAGAGTATTGTTCTGTCTCCCAGGTTGGAGTGCAGTGGTGTGATCCTGGCTCATCGCAATCTCTGCCTCCCAGGTTCAAGTGATTCTCATGCTTCAGCCTCCCGAGTAGCTGGGGTTACATGTGTGCTCCACTACGCCTGGCTAATTTTTCTATTTTTAGTAGAGATGGGGTTTCGCTGTGATGGCAAGTCTGGTCTCAAACTCCTGGCCTCAAGCAATCCACCTGCCTCGGCCTCCCAAAGTACTGGGATTACAGGTGTGAGCCACTGCACTGGTGCAAATACTATCTTATAACCCATTATTTTAAACTGATGACAGCGTAACACAATTGCATAAACAAACTTGCAAAAAGAAAGTTAATAAAAACTCTACCCTTTAACTTTGTCCCTGCTGCCTGCTTTTTAACTTTTTGTTGTTTCTCTTTATGTCTTATTTCACTATTTCTTGAAAAGATGTTGTAGCTGTTATTTTTGATTGATTCATTATTTCATCTTTCTACTTCAGTTAAGAGTACTTTATACACCACAGGTACAGTGTTATACTCTTCTGTATTTTTCTATATGCTTACCATTACCAGTGAGTTTTGTACCTTCAGATGATTTCTTCTTTCATTAATATCCTTTTCTTTCAGATTGAAAAACTCCCTTTAGCATTTCTTGTAGAACAAGTCTGATGTTGATGAAATCCCTCGGATTTTGTTTGTCTGGGAAAGTCTTTATCTCCCCTTCGTACTTAAAGAATATTTTCACTAGATATACTATTCTAGGTGAAAGTTTTTTTCCTTCAGCGCTTAAAATATGTCTTGCCACACTCTTCTAACCTTTAAGGTTTCCACTGAAAAGTCTGCTGCCAATTAGCTGGGTATGGTGGTGCACACCTGTAATTCCAGCTACTCGGGAGGCTGAGGCAGGATAATTGCCTGAACCTGGGAGGTGGAGATTGTAGCGAGCCAAGATCCCCAAGATCCCAAGATCGTGTCACTGCACTCCAGCCTGGGTGACAGAGTGAGACTCTGTTTCAAAACAAAACAGAACAAACGAAAAAACAAAAGTCTGCTGCCAATTGTATTGGAGCTCCATTGTATGTTATTTATTTCTTTTGTCTGGCTGTTTTTAGGATCCTTTCTTTATCTTTGACCTTTGGGAATTTGATTCTTAAATGCTTTGAGGTAGTCTTCATTGGGTTAAATCTGCTTGGTGTTCTATAACCTTCTTGTATTTGAATGTTGTTATCATTCTGATTTGGGAAATTCTCTGTTATTATCCCTTTGAATAAACCTTCTACTGTTACCTCTTTTTCTACCTTTTCTTTAAGGCCAGTAAATCTTAGATTTGCCCATTTAAGGCTCTTTTCTAGATGTTTTTGGTGTGCTTCATTGCTTTTTATTTTGTTTTCTTTTGTCTTTTCTAACTGTGTCATTTCAAATAGCCTGTCTTCAAGCTCACTAATTCTTTCTTCTTAATCAGTTCTGTTGTTAAGAGACTTTGATGTAGTCCACATCATGTCAGTTGCATTTTTAACTCTGGAATATAAGCTTGATTCTTTTTAATTTTGATCTCTTTGTCAAATTTATCTGATAAGAATTCCGAATTCCCTTTCTGTGTTGTCTTGAATTTCTTTGAGTTTCCTCAAAACAGCTATTTTGAATTACCTGCCTGAAACGTCATATATCTCTCTTTTTCCAGGTTTGATCCCTTGTGCTTTATATTAGTTCGTTTGGTTAGGTCATGTTTTCCTGAATGGTGTTGATGGTTGTAGATGCTGGTTGGTGTCTGGGCTTTAGACAGTTAGGTATTTACTGTAGTCTTCGGAGTCTGAGCTTGTTTATGCCTGTCCTTGGGAAGGCTTTCCAGGAATTTGAAGGATCTTGGGCCCCAATCCCAACAATGCTGTGGCTTTTGGAGACTTGTTAGAGGTACAGCCTTGGCAGCCTTGGATAAGATCTGGAAGAATTCTCAGGATTACCAGGCAGAGATTGTTGTTCTTTTTCCTTACTTTCTCCCAAACAAGTGCTAAGTCACTTGGAATTGGGGGTGTGGTGATGCAGGCACCTCTGTGGTCATCATCCTGGGATTGCTGTGGGTTACACCTGAAGCCAGCACAGCACTGGCCTTGCCCAAGGCCCTTCCCTTCAGGGTGGTGGGTTTTTCCCCGGGCTCCAGGTATGTCCAGAGATGCTGTCTGAGAGCCAGGGATTGGAATCAAAAACCGTAGCAATTTACCTGATGTTTTCTTCTATTGTGGCTAAGCTGGCACTCAATCCATAATACAAAGGTTCTCCCACTCTTCCCTCCCCTTTCCACAGGCACAGGACCCTCTCCTTGTGGCCACCAACACCATCACTGGTCCATGGGCTCACCCTTCAGGGCAGTGGACCCCCTGAAGTAGATCCGGAAATGCTGTCCAGCGTAGGTGTGGACTCGGGGACCCCAAGAGCCTGCTTTTTGCTCTTCCTCACTGTGGCTGAGCTGGTACCTAGGGCACAAGACAATGTTCCCTTTACTTTTTCCTCTACTTTTCTTAAACAGGAGTCTTTCACCATAGCCACCACAGCTGGGAATGTGCTGGGTCACCCCTGAAACCAGCACATGTCAGAGCCCAGGGCCCACTGCATACTCCCTGGGTATCAGTGGTGATTATTCAGGACCCATTGGTTCTTTGGTCAGCAGGTAATGAATCCTGCCAGGATTGAGTTCTTACCTTTAAGGCAGTGGGTTCCTTTCTGGCCCATGGTGTGTCTACAGATGTTGTCTTGGAGCTAGGGCCTGGAATGGGGGCCTCACGGCTCTGCCTGGTGCCTTATCCTATGGTGGCTTAGCTGATATCCAAAATGCAAGACAAGGTTCTCTTTTTTCTTCACTTTCCTCTCCTTAAGCAGAAGGAAGTAGACACTTTCGCTGCTACAAGTTGCACTGCCTGGGGTTAGGGGAGGGATGGCATAAGCACTCCCTTAGCCATTCCAGCTGGTGTCTCCCTAGGTTGTGTGCCATCCTAGTTCACTGTAAGCCCAGCCTCACACTAGGAGTTGCCTAGAAGTATAGTCTCGTGTCCTAGACTGCCTTTCAAATTTATCTGGGACCCTGGAGCACTTCAGCCTGTGGTGGCAAGTCTTGCCAAGAAATTCAAGTTCCAACTGCTATGGGCAATTCCTCTCCGGTTCATGCTGGTCCAGATCCTCCCTCCCTATGCAGGTGCTGGCTGAGCCCAGCACGTCTTCATTGTCTGCTGTGCCAGGGCAGCACTGAGTTTAATGTACTGTTTTCCAATACTGTGCTCTGCTTTCTCAAAGTGTACAGATTTTCACTCCACACCACATGGCTGCTGCTGGGAGTGTGGGAGAGGGTTGGTGTTGGCAATTCAGGACTCTCCTACCCTCCTCAATGCCTCTTTTGGTAATATGAAGTTAAAGCCAGGTACTGTTACTGTCCACCTGATTTTTGTTTCTTGTAATGGTGCTTTTCTGTGTCCATAGTTGTTAAAATTTAGTGTTCCAGTGGGAGTGATGAATGGTATAGGCTTCTATTCCATCATCTTGCTCCACCCTCCTCTGTAATTTTACTCTACCCTGCTCTGTAATTTTACCCAGTGAACATACTTTGTGTGTGGTCTGAATTCTTTGTGTTTATTGAGACTTATTTTATGGCCCAGAAAATGGTCTGTCTTGGTAAATGCTCTGTGAACAATAGAGAACAAGTGTATATTCTACTTTTCTTGGTTGGAGTATTCTAACAGTGTTGATCAGATTGTGTTGGCTGATGGTGTTGTTCAACTGTACTATATTCTTGGTGTTTTTTTTTTTTTTGCTTGTATCAGTTTTTGATAAGGAGTATTAAATCTGACTTTAATTGTCAATTTTCTAGTTTAAATTTTGTCAGTTTTTGCTTCGTTTATTTAAGCTGTGTTATTAGGTGCCTAAATGTTTAGGATAACAATGTCTTCTTAATTACTTTCTTTATTCATATGAAATGACCTTTGTTACCACTGGTAACAGTCTTTACTCTGGAATCCACTTAGTCTGATATATATAGCCATTCTAATTTCTCCTTGATTTATGTGAGTATATGTTTTTTGTCCTATTACTTTAAAACTGTATGTGCTTTTATATTTGAAGTACAGTTTTTTTTAGGTAGCATGTAGTTTGATTTTGCATTTTATCTAGTTTGACAATCTCTGACTTTCAAATGGGGGCATTTACACCATTTTGTCCTAATTTTCACAACTAACCATGTGTTCTTATTGGCCCCATTTCATTAAAGAGGTAAGAAACTGAAAGTTAGAAAGACTAATTGACTGCCCAGTGTTGTACATAGTAAATGGTCAAGCCATGGCTTAAATTCATAAACAGTGTGTCTCCAGCATTCCGTCTTAAAACTACTAAACTTTTACTGTAGTAGGACTCTTAAGAGAGATTTTAGAGAAGCTTAGGATTGCCATTGGAAATACTTAAATTTTACAGAAAGTTCATGTTGATGGTGGTGAGAATGGTAGTTTTAATGGGAAAGTCTGATATTAAGGGAACTGCTTTAAGATAGTAGAAAGAAATTTTTTTTTCTATACTTTCAACACTGCACTTAAATTTTTTTTTTTTTTTTAATAAAAAAATCCGTTTTCGAGATAAGGCCTTGCTCTGTTGCCCAGGCTGGAGTACAGTTGTGCAGTCATAGCTCACTGCAGCGTTGATCTCCTGGGCTCAAGGGATCCCCCTACTTCAGCCTCCTCAGCAGCCGATACTACAGGTGCACACCACCATGCCTGGAGAATATTTTACATTTTTAGTAGGGCCGAGCTCTTTCTGTGTTACCCAGGCTGGTCTCCAACTTCTGAGCTCAAGTGATCCTCCCACCTTGGCCTCCCAAAGTGTTAGGATTCCAGGCATAAGCCACCACACCTGGCTGTAACACTTCATTTCTGACACTAAATATGTGGGGTTTTTTCCCACGCCAGCAAATTCTCCAATTGTCCGCATACACTGACTGGATGGTCCTACTGTTTAACTAAATTCTGACACTAACCTTCCATGGTTAGTGTAGACCCTGCAGGTTAAGGGCTCAGTCCCACAACACTGCTCTCACCTCACATGACAGTCACAAATCTGGGTCTTCTAAACTTGTGACCAACTGGCTGTAAACCGGGGGTTCCCAGCACCCTCTTCTCAGGTTCCATAATTTGTTATGACAGCTCGCAAGACTCAGGGGAATGCATACTTACCAGCACCCTCTTCTCAGGTTCCATAATTTGTTATGACAGCTCGCAAGACTCAGGGGAATGCATACTTATATTTACTAGTTTTGTTATAAAGAATATTCTAAAGTATATAGGTGAACAGCCAGATAAAGAATATGTAGGAGGGCTAGGCACGGTGGCTCACGCCTGTAATCCCAGCACTTTGGGAGGCTGAGGCAGGTGGATCACGAGGTCAAGAGTTCGAGACCAGTCTGGCCAACATGGTGAAACCCTATCTGTACTAAAAATACAAAAATTAGCCGGGCGTGGTGGCGTGTGCCTGTGATCCCAGCTACTTGGGGGGCTGAGGCAGGAGAATCGCTTGAACTTGGGAGGTGGAGGTTGCAGTGAGCCGAGATTGTGCCACTGCACTCCAGCCTGGGCGACAGAGCAAGACTCTATCTCTGGGGGAAAAAAAAAGAAAAAGTACATAGGATGAAGTGTGTGATAAGGGAAATGGAGCTTCCAAGCCCTGTCTGGGTGTGCCACCCTGCAGCACCTCAGTGTACTCACCAGCCTGCAAGCTTTTTGAACCCTATCTTTTAGGGATATTTACGGAGGCTCCATCACATAGTCATGATCGATTATTAACTCAGTTTCCAGCCCCTGTTTCCTCCATGGCGGATAGGAATGGAGTGGGGCTAAAAATGAAGTTTCTAACCATGGCTTAGTTTTTCTGGTGACTAGCCCTCAGACTAGCTCTCTATCCAGGGGCCTACCAAGAGTTGGCTCATTAGAATACAAATTTCCTATCACCTGGGAAATTCCAAGGAATTTAAGAGCTCTGTGTTAGAAATTGGGATCAAAGACCAAATATTAGAACAAAAATGCTCCTAGCTCTCCTGTCCCTCGAGAAATTACAAGGTTTTGGGAGCTCTGTGTTAGGAACCAGGGCTATAGACCAAATACATATTTCTTATATGCCACAGCTGGTGTTGTGATAGTTTAGGGGAGTGGTACTGATATTCTCCACTAAGACATTGGTACATGTATATATCTTAGTATAAAGAAAGGAGGCCAGGTCTGAAAAACATTTAAGTTGAATCAATAGTTGTTAACTGGAAGCAGGAGAGAAGGGAAGACCTCTCAAAGGTGTCTGGCTCATGAGATTGGGAAAATGGTGACATCTGGATGATTAGGAGGCAGGAAAGATTAGAGACAGGAGCTAAATGAAGTATACTGAGTCTGAGTATATAGGAGCCTTAGACTAAGGAGGTGACAATAGAAATTACAAGGAAGAGTTATGAGATGTTAAATAAGCCTTAGGAAGGCAAGGATAAAGGCAACTAATGAGGTTTGAACCTGAACTGTTGGGAGATAATGGATGAAACATTTTGGGGTATGAACTGATTTGGACCGGGTAGAGTGGAGGAGGCAATGTTTTGTTTGACCTTTTACGTCTTGAGTTTGTGGAAATACCAAGTAGACAATTAGATTTATGTGATTGTTGTTTAGGAGACGTCAGATCTGGAGACATGCAGAGTAAATTTAATATGCTTTCCTGATGCAATCAGGAATCTCAAGGTCATTTATTTGGATATTTCTGTTTTCAAGCATATGAGCTATATGTAAGATTATATATATTATATATATCATGTGAAACCTTCAAACTTTCTTATTTTTGGCAAAGTTCTTTGTTAAATACCAAAATTTGAAGGAAAACAAAGAGCTAGTCATTGAAAAATCATTGTGAAACCAGAGAGATATTAAAGATACATTTTAGGTATATATTTTAAACTGAATTAGAATAAAAGAAAAATTAATCACTTTAAACAGGTATGTTTATGTTGTGAATTTCAAATGACATATCCCAATTCTCTATTTTGAATAATTAAAAATCTACAAAAAAAATGGAAAGAAGGGTGTAATAGACACTCACGTATGTTTTAGATTCACTGATTGTTAATTTATTTGCCACATTTGCTACATTACTTTATTTCTGGCTCCCTCTATATTGACATACACTTTTTCCTTGAACAATTTGAAAGTAAATTTCAGCTACCATGACACTTCACTCTTAAATACTTACATATCTATCTTGTAAGACTAAAGGCATTCTTCTTCATAACCACAATACTGTTAATCACACAAGAAATTTAATGCTGGCTAAACCTATTACTTAATACATAGTTCATAGTCACATTTCCCCAATTGTCCTCTAAATGTCCTTTATAGCTTTTTTTCCCCTTCCCATTTCAGATATAATCAAGGATCATGAGTTGTATTTATCATGTCTTTTCATGTCTCTTTAATGTCCTCCCTGCCTTTTTTTTTTTTTTTTTTTTTTTTTACCTTTTATGACATTGACATTTTTGGAGCCTAGGCCATTTGTTTTATAGAATATCCTGTAATCTAGATCTCTCTGATTGTTTCCCTATGATTAGATTCAGATTAAACATTTTTGGCCAAGATTACTACATGGTTATTGATGTGTACTTCTCATTGGATCGTATCGGGGGTACATGACGTCAATTTGCATGATTATTGGTGATGCTGACTTAGTGAAGGTATCTGATCTCCTTTCTGCAATAATACATATTTTTTGTAATTAATAAGTAATTTTAAGTTAATCCCTAGTATTCCTAGAAAGTAATAAGCAGTCTGGAGTGAAACCAATTATGTGCATATCATGTAACTTGATTCTAAATTTTAAAGGTGAAGAGTAGGTTTGGGGGCTCATATGGAAATAGAGTGAGAATGGAATGTAGGACATGTGAGAGGAAGGATGTGTGTGAGATGAGGATGCACAGGTAGAGCCTTTGTACCCTGCGAAAACAGGAACAGTTGAAGGGTTTTAACCTGCTGTTGACTGGGGTGATGAAATTGGATTTGTGTTTTAGAAAGATAGTTTTAGCAGCAGGAAGAATATTATGTCCAAGCTAAAGATGATGAAAGGCTGGATCCAGTTGGCAGAGAGAGGAAGATTTGAGAAATATTTATGATGTTAAAATGGACAGAATTTAGTGATTGGCTCAATGTTTGTTGTGGAGATTCAGAGTTTTTTGTAGTATAATATTTAATAGAATTGCCTGACTCATTGCCTAGATTGTGCTAAATGTAACATTCAAGGAATTAGATTTTATAAATTATAGACACATGGTCTTTTGGCTTCTTTTACAGTTTTCTCTTATTCTTTGTACTTATTCTACTTTTTTGGGGACCATTTGAAGGACGTTAACATTGTGATTCCATTTAGAGGAAAGATTGCTTCTCGATTTATTCTACCCAAAATGTACACCTAGGTCTGCTACTAAGCTTTTGGATAGGATAGAACAGAATTTGGTACTCTCTTAAAATTTCTTCACTAGGTAGAGTAAGATTTTGTTGCATATGATCTGTATGTAAGGTCACCTCTAGCTCTAAAATTCTGATTCTATGATGTTTATTTTTCTCTCAGATAGCCCATTTTATTTCTTGGAAAATTCTTAATGTTTTCTTTGTCCATTTATGTTTTTCTAAGATGTTCTCAGTGCAGCTGAGTCTTGGTGAGCAGACATGGGAATCCGAAGGCAGCAGTATAAAGAAGGCTCAACAGGCTGTTGCAAATAAAGCTTTGACTGAATCTACGCTTCCCAAACCGGTTCAGAAGCCACCCAAAAGTAATGTTAACAATAACCCAGGTATGGCATTGACTCCTTCTGTTATGTTGTGTGCTATGTGTTCTGCTCGTTGTATGTTTCATTTATAGCAGGCCAGTAACAGAGTGAGCAAGTATTAATAGTACACATATTGCCATGCCTATACACACACACAGGCGGTAGCATAAAAATAACTGAAGGAGGCTTGGTGTGTTGGCTCATGCTTGTAATCCCAGCACTTTGGGAGGCCTAGATGGGTGGATCACATGAGGTCACGAGTTCGAGACCAGCCTGGCCAACATGGTGAAACCCTGTCTCTACTAAAAATCTCAGGTGGTCTGCCCACCTCGGCCTCCCAAAGTGCTGGGATTATAGGTATGAGTCACCGAGTTTGGCTCTTGATATTCAGTTTAGAACATTTATTTGACATTTATTAAGAAACCCACAAATTTGGCTGGGAGCAGTGGCTCATGCCTATAATCCTAGCACTTTGGGAGGCCGAGGTGGGCGGATCACACACAGGGTGAGGATTCCAAGACCAGCCTGGCCAGCATGGTGAAACCCCGTCTCTACTAAAAATACAAAAATTAGCCGGGCATGGTGGCGTGCGCACGTAGTCCCTGCTACTCAGGAGGCTGAGGCAGGAGAATTGCTTGAACCTGGCAGGTGGGGGTTGGAGTGAGCCGAGATTGCACCACTAGACTCCAGCCTGGGTGACAGAGCAAGACTCTGTCTCAAAAAAAGAGAAACCCCACCACAAATTCCCCAAACCACCTGCATGTAAAATACTGCTAAGTAAATGACTGTTCTCATTTTAAGCTCCTAAGAATAATTTTCAAGAGTTGTTCTCATTGTATACAATACCAACAACATTATATATCGTTATTTTTTTTTAATTATTTCAATAGTTTTTGGGGAACAGGTGGTGTTTGGTTATATTGATAAATTCTTCAGTGATGATTTCTGAGATTTTGTTGTTGCACCCATCACCCATGCAGTGTATGCTGTACCCAATGCATAGTCTTTTACTCCTCATCCCTCTCCCAACCTTCCCCCAGAGTCCCCAAAGTCCATTGTATCTTTTTTTTTTGAGATGGAGTCTTGCTCTGTCACCAGGCTGGAGCGTAGTGGTGCGATCTCGGCTCACTGCAGCCTCTGCCTCCTGGGTTCAAGCAATTCTTCTGCCTCAGCCTCCCAAGTAGCTGGGACTAAAGGCATGTGCTACCATGCCTGGCTAATTTTTTGTATCTTTAGCAGAGACGGAGTTTCACTGTTTTAGCCAGGATAGTCTCGATCTCCTGACCTCATGATCCACACACCCCGGCCTCCCAAAGTGCTGGGATTACAGGCGTGAGCCACTACGCCGGGCCTAATTTTTTTCGTATTTTTAGTAGAGACGGGGTTTCACCGTGTTAGCCAGGATGGTCTCTATCTCCTGACCTTGTGATCCACCCACTTCAGCCTCCCAAAATGTTGGGATTACAGGTGTGAGCCACCATGCCTTACCCATTGTATCATTCTCAGTGCCTTTGTGTCCTTATAGCTTACCTTCCATTTATAAGTGAGAACATACTACATTTGGTTTTCCATTCCTGAGTTACTTTACTTAGAATAATGGTCTCCACCTCCATCCAGGTGGCTGTAAATGCCATTATTTCATTCCTTTTTATGGCTGAGTAGTATTCTGTGGTATATATGTACACCACATTTTCTTTATCCGTTCATTGATTGGTGGGCATTTGGGCTGGTTTTATGTTTTTGCAATTGTGAATTGTGCTGCTATAAACATGTATATACAAGTGTCTTTTTCATATAATGACTTCTTTTCCTCGGGTAGATGCCCAGTAGTGGGATTGCTGGATCAAATGGTAGTTCTACTTTTAGTTCTTTAAAGATAATCTCCATACTGTTTTCCATAGTGGTTGTACTAGTTGACATTCCCACCAGCAGTATAAAAGTGTTTCTTTTCGGCCAGGCATGGTGGCTCATGCCTGTAATCCCAGCACTTTGAGAGGCTGAGGTGGGTGGATCACGAGGTCAGGAGATCGAGACCATCCTGCCTAACACGGTGAAACCCCGTCTCTACTAAAAATATAAAAATAATTAGCCGGGCATGGTGGCAGGCGCCTGTAGTCCCAGCTACTTGGGAGGCTGAGGCAGGAGAATGGCGTGAACCTGGGAGGTGGAGCTTGCAGTGAGCTGAGATTGCGCCACTGCACTCCAGCTGGTGACGGAGCGAGACTCCCCCTCAAAAAAAAAAAAAAAAAAAAAAAAAGTATTTCTTTTCACCACATCCACACCAGCATCCATTATTTTTTTATTTTTAAATTACGGCCATTCTTGTAGGAGTAAGGTGGTGTATTAGTCTGTTCTCACACTGCTATAAAGAACTTCCTGAGACTGAGTAATTTATAAAGGAAAGGAAGTTTAATTGACTCACAGTTCTATATGGCTGGGGAGGCCTCAGGAAACTTACGGTCATGGTGAAAGGTGAAGGGGAGGCAGGCACCTTCTTCATAAGGTGGCAAGAGAGAAAATGACTGAAGGAGGAACTTGCCAAACATGTACAAAAAATCAGATCTCATGAGAACTCAGTCACTACCATGAGAACAGCAAGGGGGAAACCGCCCCCATGATTCAAATTCCCTCCACCTTGTCTCTCCCTTGACACATGGGAATTATGGGGATTGCAATTCAAGATGAGATTTGGGTGGGGACACAGCCAAACCATATCACCTGGTTTTGCATTGTGGTTTTGATTTGCATTTCCCTGATAATTTGTGATGTTGAACACTTTTTCATATGTTTGTTGGCCGTTTCTGTATTTTCTTTTGAGAACTGTCTATTCATATCCTTAGCTCACTTTTTGATGGCATTATTTTTTTCTTGCTGATTTGAGTTCCCTGTAGATTCTGGGTATTAGTCCTTTGTCAGATACATATTTTGTGAAGATTTTCTCCCACTCTATGGGTTGTGTGTTTACTCTGCTGATTATTTATTTTACTGTGCAGAAACTTTTTAGTTTAACTAAGTCCCATCTGTTTATCTTTGTTTTTGTTGCATTTGCTTTTGGGTTCTTGATCATGAAGCCTTTGCCTAAGCCAATGTCTAGAAGAGTTTTTCCAATGTTGTCTTCTAGAATTTTTATGGTTTCAGGTCTTAGAAAGTCTTTGATCCATCTTGAGTTGATTTTTGTATAAGGTGAGAGATGAGGATCCAGTTTCATTCTTCTCCATGTAACTTGCCAATTATCCCAGCACCATTTGTTGAAAATATAAAGTGGGAAAAGTGTCCTTTCCCCACTTTATATTTTTTGTTTGCTGTGATGAAAATCAGTTGGCTGTAAGTATTGGGCTTTATTTCTGGGTTCTCTATTCTGTGCCATTGGTCTATATGCCTATTTTTATAGCAGTATAGTGCTGTTTTGGAGACAATAACTTTATAATATAGTATCAAGTCAGGTAATGTGATGCTTCCAGATTTGCTCATTATGCTTAGTCTTGCTTTGGTTATATGGGCTCTTTTTTGGTTCCATATGAATTTTAGGATTGTTTTTTCTAGTTCTGTGATAAATGATGATGGTATTTCGATGGGAATTGAATAGAATTTGTAGATTGCTTTTGGCAGTATGGTATTTCCACAATATTGATTCTACCCATTCAAGAGTTTGGGATGTGTTTCCATTTGTTTGTATCCTCTGTGATTTCTTTCAGCAGTATTTTGTAGTTTTGTGTAGCGTTCTTTCCACTTTCTTTGTTAGGTATATTCCTAAGTATTTTATTTTTTTTGCAGCTATTGTGAAAGGGATTGAGTTCTTGATTTGATTCTCAGCTTGGTCGCTGTTGGTGTATAGCGGAGCTACTGATTTGTGTACATTTATTTTGTATCTTGAAACTTTACTGAATTCATTTATCAGATCTAGGAGCTTTTCGGATGAGTCTATGGTTTCCTAGGTATACGATCATATCATCAGTGAACAGCAACAGTTTGACTTCTTCTTTATCAATTTGGGTGCCCTTTATTTCTTTCTCTTGTCGATTGTTCCAGCTAGGACTTCCAGTACTGTGTTGAATAGAAGTGGTAAAATTGGGCATCCTTGTCTTGTTCCAGTTCTCAGGGGGAATGCTTTCAACTTGTCCCCTGTTCAGTATAATGTTGGCTGTGGATTTGTTATAGATGCTTTTATTACCTTAAGGTATGTCCCTTCTATGCTGATTCTGCTGAGGATTTTAATCATATAGGGATGCTGGATTTTGTCAGATGTTTTTTCTTTGTTGAGATGATCATGTGGTTTTTGTTTTTAATTCTGTTTATGTGGTATATCACCTTTATTGACTTGTGGACATTAAACTATCCCTGCATCCCTGGTATGAAACCCACTTGTTCATGGTGAATTACCTTTTTTATATGCTGTTGGATTCAGTTAGCTTATATTTTGTTGAGGATTTTTACATCTCTGTTCATCAGGGATATTGGTGTGTGGCTTTCTTTTTTTGTTACGTCCTTTCCTGTTTTTGGTATTAGGGTGATAATGGCTTCATTGAGTGATTTAGGGAGGATTTCTTCTTTCTCTGTCTTTTGGAATAGTGCTAATAAAATTAATACCATTTCTTTTTTGAAAGTCTGTTAGAATTCAGTTGTGAATCCGTCTGGTCCAAGGCTTTTTTTTACTGTTGTTGGCAGTTTTAAAATTACCATTTCAGTCTTGCTGTGGTCAGTTCAGAGTTTCTGTTTCTTCCTGGTTAATCTAGAAGAATTGTATATTTCCAGGAATTTATCCAGCTCCTCTAGGTTTTCTAGTTTGTGTGTGTAAAGGTGTTCATAGTAGCCTTGAATGATATTTTGTATTTCTGTGGTATCAGTTGTTATATCTCCTGTTTGTTTCTAATTGAGTTTATTTGGATCTTCTGTCTTCTTTTTTTGGTTAATCTTGCTAATGTTCTATCAATTTTGTTTATCTTTTCAAAGAACCAGCTTTTTGTTTTATTTATCTTTTGTATTTCTTTGTTTCAATTTCATTTAGTTCTGCTCTCATCTTTGTTATTTCTTTTCTTCTGCTGGGTTTGGTTTATTGTTTCTCTAGTTCTTGAGGTGTGACCTTAGATTGTCTTATTCGTGCTCTTCCAGACTTTTTCATGTAGGCATTCAGTGCTGTAAACTTTGCTCTTGGCACTGCTTTTTCTGTGTCCCAGAGGTTTTGATAAATTGTGTCACTATTACTGTTCAGTTCAAATTTTTAAATTTCCATTTTGATTTCATTGTTGACCCAACAATCATTCAGAAGCAGGTTATTTAATTTCCATGTATTTGCATGCTTTTAAGTGTTCCTTTTGCAGTTGATGTCCAATTTTATGCCACTGTGGTCTGAGAGGAGTACTTGATATAATTTTGATTTTCTTAAATATACTGTGACTTGTTTTGTGGCTTATCATGTGGTCTATCTTGGAATATGTTCCATGTGCTGATGAATAGATTGTGCATTCTGCAGTTGTTGGGTAGAATGTTCTGTATATATCTGTTAAATCCATTTGTTGTAGGATATAGTTTAAGTCCGTTGTTTCTTTGTTGACTTTCTGTCTTGACGACCTGTCCGGTGCTGTCGGTGGAGTATTGAAGTCCCCCACTATTATTATGTTGCCCTCTGTCTTGTTTATTAAGGTCTAGTAGTAATTGTTTTATAAATTGGGAGCTCCAGTGTTAGATGCATTTATATTTAGGATTGTGATATTTTCCTGTTGGACTAGTCCTTTTATCATTATGTCATGTCCCTCTTTGTCTCTTTTAACTGCTGTTGCTTTAAAGTCTGTTTTATCTGATGTAAGAATAGCTACTCCTGCTGGCTTTTGGTGTCTGTTTGCATGAAATATCTCTTTCTACCCCTTTACCTTCAGTTTATGTGAGTCCTTATGTGTTAAGTGAGTGCCTTGAAAAAAGCAGATACTTGGTTGATGAATTCTTATCCATTCTGCCATTCTGTATCTTTTAAGTGGAGCATTTAGGCCATTTACATTCAACATTAGTATTGAGATGTGAGGTACTGTTTATTCTATTCATTGTGCTAGTTGTTGCCTGAATACCTTTTGTTTGTTTGTTTTTTCTCATTGTGTTATTGCTTTATAGACCCTGTGAGATTTGTGCTTTAAGGAGGTTCCATTTTGGTGTATTCTGAGGCTTTGTTTCAAGATTTAATAACTCCTTTAACAATTCTTGTAGTGCTGGCTTGGTAGTGGCAAATTCTCTCAGCGTTTGTTTGCCTGAAAAAGACTTTATCTTTCCTTCATTAATGAAGCTTAGTTTCACTGGATGTAAAATTCTTGACTGATAATTATTTTATTTAAGGAGGCTAAAGATAGGACCTCAGTCCCTTCTGACTTAGAGATTTTATGCTGAGAAAGCTGCTATTTATTGGATAGGTTTTTCTTTATAGGTTAGCTGGTGCTTTTGCCTCACAGCTCTTAAGATTATTTCCTTTGACTTGAGTTTAGATAACCTGACTGACTGTGTGCCTAGGTGATGACATTCTTTTTGCGATGAATTCCCCGGGTGTTCCTTGACCTTCTTGTATTTGGATGTCTAGAGCTCTAGCAAGGCCAGGCAAGTTTTCCTCAATTATTCCCTCAAATAAGTTTTCCAAACTTTTAGATTTTTCTTCTTCAGGAACACCAGTTATTCTTAGGTTTGGTCATTTAACATAATCCTAAACTTCTTGGAGGCTTTGTTCATTTTTTAAAAAATTATTTTTCCTTTGTGTCAGATTGGGTTAATTTGATTGGGCCTTGTCTTTGAGCTCTGAAGTTCTTTCTTCTGCTTGTTTGATTCTGTTGGTGAAACTTTGCAGTATATTTTGCATGCCTCTAAGTTTGTCTTTCATTTTCAGAAGTTGTGACTGTTTTTTATTTATGGTTCTATTTCTCTGGAAATTTTTTTCATCCATATCTTGTATTATTTTTAAAATTTCTTTAAGTTACTTTTCACCTTTTTCTAGTGCCTCCTTGAGCTACTTAATAATCAACCTACTAAATTCTTTTTCTGGTAATTCAGATATTTATTCTTGGTTTGTATCCATCGCTGGTTAACTAGTATGATCTTTTGAGGGTGTCACAGAACCTTGTTTTGTCATATTACTGGAATTGTTTTTCTGGTTCCTTCTCATTTGGATATACTGTGTCAGAGGCAAGATCTTGGACTCAATGGCTGCTGTTCAGATTCTTTTATCCCACGGGGTGATCCCTTGATGTGGTTCTGTCCCCCTTCCCCTATGAATGGGGCTTCCTGAGAGCTGGACTGCAGCGATGGTTATTTTTCTTTTGGGTCTAGGTACCCAGTGGAGCTATTGGACTCCAGGCTGGTATTGGGTAGTGTCTGCAGAAAAAGCATTTGCCCTAGGCTACAAGCCTTCCTGCTGAGAAAGCAAGCAGGGCTTTCAGGCCTTGCCCCTCCCTGCCTGCCATGGCTTCTGTTCTCATATCTGTACTTTCCTTTGGCACCTTATTCCCCCCAACCCCGCCCAGATTCTGCCCAAGAAAATTTGCATTCGGTCAAAATTATTACAGCATTCAGCTAGAAGTCTTTCTCACTGTGGTACTTCCCCAATTCCACTGACTGCCCTCCCCAAAGACCCCTGTGAGATAAAAGTAAGAAAAAAAAATGGCTTCCCTGGGGACTGGAAGTGCCTACAGGGCTCTCTTACCACTGCTGCTTCTAGTTTTTTTTTTTTTTTTTTAGATGGAGTCTTGGTCTGTTGCCCAGGTTGGAGTGCAGTGGCGTTGATCTTGGCTCACTGCAGCCTCCGCCTCCCGGGCTCAAGCAATTCTCCTGCCTCAGCCTCCCAAGTAGCTGGGATTACAGGTGTGCACCACCATGCCCAGCTAATTTTTTTGTTTTTTGTATTTTTAGTAGAGACAGGGTTTCACTATGTTTGGCCAGGCTTGTCTCAAACTCCTGGGCTCAAGCGATCCACTAACCTTGGCCTCCCAAAGTTTTGGGATTGCAGGCATGAGCCACCATACCTGACCTACTGCTTCTATTTTTATATTTCACTCAGCTCTCTAAATTTGTTTCAGCCCTAGGTAAGGTTAAATTCTTCTCCTGTGATCTGGATTTTCAGGTTCCCCAGTGAAGATGTGTGTTTGGAGGCAGACTTTCCCCCTCTCACACTTCGGGCACTCACAGTGTTTCACGGAGTAGTGGCTGTGCATTCTTTTGGTTTTCCTGGTATGTTCTTGTGGTGGTTCTTGGAGCAGAGTTTACATTGTGAGTCTCCACGTGCTGTTTTGTCCCCACGAGTGGGAGCTGCAAATTAGTCCTGCCTGATACCCACCATTTTCTCCAGGTGACCTCAGTGAATCCATATGTCTTGCTATCTGTTGGGAAAGGCAAACCTGTATTTTGGACATAGTGTATTAATTGATAACATTAGGTTAATGGAATTCCTATAACTTTAGTACCTGCTATATATCCATTTTCTCATTCATTTGTTAACTGATTAATTCAAGTGGTTACCTTCTAGTCAATATTAATTTCGCCTTAGGCATTTTTGTTATGGAGGTTAGAAAAAAGATTTTGTGCCTGTCAACAATAACTCTAAAATCTATTTAATCATTGTCTACTTGCTTATATTCATAATCAAATCACATAGACACTTGTTTCACTCTCATGTGGTCTGTGCTAGGTTGGCATACTCTGTTCTTTCAGGGACTACTCTGCAGAATCCATGGCTTTCTGATTACGAGTCTCTTTGCTTCTGTTCAACTGATTGCCGTATTTATGAAGCTTAAATAGGCCAAAATATTACAATAGAAAAAAAAACTTATTCTCTTCATTTTGAAGTTCCTAAAAGATTGTCTACATCTTTAATTTTTAAAAACCTCTTTAGAATACTGGTTGATCATTAGTAGCATACCACCACCATGATTTATTTAACACTTGCTTTTTACATATCTAAGAGGTATACAACATTGTGCTTTTCAGTGAGGGTCTTACAATCTTACATATGAACACAGAACTGGATGGTAAAGATTAAGTGCCAAGTAGACAATAACAGCCATCAGTATTACAGGTAATGATAAACATGGACTGAAGTAGTTGAAGTAAGATACAGGTCTTGAACGAAAAGTAGGCAATTATAGAGGAGAAGAAAGAATATTATAGCCAGAGAGAATACTATGAGGAAGGGCTTTGAAGTAGGAATCTGGACAATGGATTTGGTTAAAAAAAAAAAAAAAATTGTTATAGACGGTTTTTAATTAGAGCAGGTAAATGACTAGTAGGAGGTAAGACTGGAGACGTAGTTAGTGAATTGGGACAATTTGAATGCCAACTTTACGAGATTAAGTTTTATATGTAGCTGGGAGGAATTTATATTCATGAGTAGTGCATGATACATTTAAAGGAATATTTTAGGAAGCTCAGTTTGACATGTAGAGGGAAGATGGGAGATATTAAAAGCAAAGAAACCATTGCCATAGTTTATGGGTGAAGAAAGAAAGAGACTCATATACATTGAGTACTGTATGCCTCCCGCTCTGCAGGAGTGTTGAGAGTGGCATTTGGAATGGAACAGAACAAGCTGTCTAAGGCATATAATGTAAAGCAAGAGCAGTTTATTGTATGCTGAGCTCTGGGTCAAGTCCATATTTAGAGGATTATAGCAGGAAGTAAACCAGCAAGAGTCAAAGGAAGGAAACAGGAGAGTGTCTGAAAGGCCCCAGTGGAGATAAGAATTTCCATGGTTGAGTGTTGTAGTGAGCTGAGAGAATGAATAAATTATTTGGTGTAAACTTCTAAAATAAAGTATAATATTATATACAGACAAGGGCACATTACAAGTATAGAGCTTGATGAATTTCTATGCTGTGAACACTTTACCACATGTTTTATTAGTGCTATGGAAGCTTCCCTCATGCCTACTTCAATCGGTTAAACAACTCTGAAGGAAACCACTATTCTGATTTCTACCAGATTAGTTGTGCCTTCTTGTTGGAATCAGACAGTAGACTCTTGTGATAGCTCATTTTTCTCAATATTGTTTGTGAGAGTCATCTGTGTTGCATTTAATGGTACATTATTTCATTGCTATGTAGTATTCTATTGTGTAAGTATACCATAATTTACATATTCATTATACTGTTATACATATTTGAATTGTTTCCAGTTTTGAGCTATTAGAAATAATACTACTGTGAACAGTATTCTTACATGCATACATTTCTCTTGGGGATATATCTAGGATTGGAGCTGTTGGGTCATAGTTATGAATGTATTTGGTATTAATACATAATGTCAAAGAATGTCAGTTTACCTTCCTACCAGCAGTATGAGAGCTCTTCACATCCTCATCAGCATTTGATATCTCCAGCTTTCAAAATTTTAGCTATTATGCTGAGAGGTATAATAGTAATTCATTGTGTTTTTAATTTGCATTTCTCTAATAACGAATGCAGGTGAGCATCTTTTCATTTGCTTGTTGGCATTAGGCTAGCCTCTATTGTAAAGTGCTGCTTGGAATGTTTTTCCCACTTAAAAATCTGAATTGTCTGTTTTAAATTTTTTTCTACTTTTTATTGACTTGTAGGGTTCTTACATATTCTGGATTCATATCATTTGTCAGATATGTATATTGCAAATATCTTTCTATACTCCTAAGGGTGCATTTTGGTGGATAGAAGTTCTTTTCAATGAGGCGAGGTGTGGTGGCTCACACCTGTAATCCCAGCACTTTGGGAGGCCAAGGTGGGTGGATCACTTGAGGTTAGGAGTTTGAGACCAGCCGGGCCAACATGGTGAAACCCCAACTTTACTAAAAATACAAAAATTAGCCAGGCGTGATGCTGCGCACCTGTAATTCCAGCTACTCAGGAGACTGAGGCAGAATAATCGCTTGAACCTGGGAGACGGAGGTTGCAGTGAGCTGAGATTGAGCCACTGCACTCTAGCCTGGGCGACAGAGCAGAACTCCATCTCAAAAAAAAAAAAAGAAAAAGAAAATCTTGTTTAATGGAATCTAATTTATTAGTCTTTTCCTTTATGGTTAATGCTTTTTTGGTGTGCCATTTAATACACCTGTGTCTCCTACAAGTTTATGAAGATAACCTCATATTGGTTTTAGAAGCAGTATTTTTAGATCTTTATAGTTTAGATCTACAATCTGTCAGGAATTGAGTTTAATGTGTGATGTGAGGTAGAGTTCAATATTTTTCTTCATTTTAAAAATATATGGACATTCGTTTAATCCATCACCATTTATTGAAAAGACAGTCCATTCCCCTCTGCAGTATCGTGGCACATTTGTTGTAAATCTGGTGACTGTAACTCAGTACTGAGAAGTAGTAGGTCTGTGGAGGAAAGATCCAGTCTTGACTCCACAGTGTGTAGATGGGTCATAAAAAGAAGTTATATCCTAACAAGGAGTTAAGTTCATTTACAGCATGGTTGATCTGTTAGTAATAGGGAATATATTACAGAACTGTTTTGCTTTCTCCCTTTTATTTTTTTTTTAAACTATGGAAGTAATTTCAGATTTATATAAAATTTGTGGAAATAGTACATAGACTTCCCATGTATCCTTCACCTTTATTCCGCATTGATAGCATTTCTGAACCATCTGGGAATAAGTTGTAGACACGATGTCCCATTGCCCCTTAATGTTTCAGTGTGTGTTTCTTAAGGACATGTACACTGTTCTATCAGGAAGTTAACTTTGATCCATATTACCATTTAATCCACAGACTCCATTTCAGATTTCATCCAAATCATCCCAAACCTAATCATCCCAAACCTTTACAGCTCCAGGATCTAATCAAAACCATGTGTTACATGTACTTAACATTTCTCTTCATTCCACTTCAATCTGTAACAAACAGTTCCTCAGTCTTTCTTACCTTTTATGACCATAACATTTATGAAGAGTACGGAACCACAGAGTTTGTAGAATGCCCCTCAATTGAGTTTGTCTGGTGTTTCCTCATGATTTATGCATTTTAGCATGAATACCACAAAAATGACTTGGACTTACCTTAGTGCTTTGTATCAGGAGACATTGTCCCATCTGAGATTGACTTGTCCCATCGGTGATGACTTTTGTCATGTGGTGAGGAGTAGGCCAGGCTTCTTTGCTGTAAAGTTAATTAATCCGTATGTTTTGTTATTGAATAGTAAGTGATAAGTATTTTCTGAGGAGACATTTTGTGCCTGTATGTGTGTGTGTGTATATATATATGTATGTATAAATATTCTGCTCGTCATCAAGCTTTCTTTCGCCTTCCAGATTTAGCATCTGTTGATGATTCTTGTCTGAATCTGTTATGACCCTGAAGGTTGCCAAAGGGGGATTTTAAAAATTCCACTTTCTTTTTTATATTTGTTAATTGGCATTGTACCCAATTAACTTTTGTAACTTTTGCTTTTCCCTCATCTTTTTGTTTGCTTATTTATATCACTGTAGTCTCTTGGATTCCTGTTCTACTTACAGGTTTATAATTTGTTGCTATCGTTATCTATTTTGTTGCTTAAATTATTCCCGGTTTGGCTACTGGTACAGAACCTCCAATTGACTCTTTTGCCCTTTTGATATTTCTTCATCATGCTGTGGACATTTTTATTTTCGGGCATAATAAAGTGTTGCTAGGTCATCTTTTATTTTGCTTGCCCCAGCCTTGGAGCCAGCCATTTCTCCATGGAGCTCTGGTTTCTCAATTAATCACTGGTTTCTCAGTTAATCAATTTATTTATTCAACAAATATTTATTCAGTGACTGCTATTTTCCTTTTTTTTTTTTTAATTTTTTATTTTTATTTTTTGAGACGGAGTCTTGCTCTGTCGCCCAGGCTGGAGTGCAGTGGCCCCATCTCAGCTCACCGCAAGCTCCGCCTCCCGGGTTCACGCCATTCTCCTGCCTCAGCCTCCTGAGTAGCTGGGACTACAGGCGCCCGCCACCTCGCCCGGCTAGTTTTTTGTATTTTTTAGTAGAGACGGGGTTTCACCGTGTTAGCCAGGATGGTCTCGATCTCCTGATCTCGTGATCCGCCCGTCTCGGCCTCCCAAAGTGCTGGGATTACAGGGTTGAGCCACCGCGCCCGGCCGATTTTCCTGGAATTTTTTTTTAACTTTCTACAGAGCTGTTCTAAGTGTTAGTAACATGTTCCTTTTTGAAAACTAGTTGTAGCATTTTGTTTTACACGCCACATATAGGAATCTGAAATTCTTATGCACATTTGTACTCCTAATTAGCCTTTTTGTATTTATCACTGGTAAATATAGAAATTTCCTTTAATATATCTAAGAACCACAAAAATAATTGATGGTGTGTTTATAGTGTCAACACAATAGCCTTGGCTGGTAAAGGTGGTGCACCCTGTTATCCTAGCGCTTTGGGAGGCTGAGGCAGGAGGATCACTTGAGCCCAGGAGTTCAAGACCTGCCTGGGTGGCATAACAAGACCTTGTCTCAAGAAACAAACAAACAAACAGACAAACCAAAAAACCCAAAACAAAATAACATTATAGCCTTATAATACACAAGACACCCTATGTGATGATTATCTTTATGAAGCCTGAATCCAACTCTCACACACTCAAAATAATAGTATTTAACGTTACTTGGAGGCATCTCATAGTTTGAAGTTACTCTGTAAATGTTTTCTATGAAAGCATTATTGTATATATAAAGTAGGTATGCACATGTGGGGGTGTCAGTCTAGTTCTGTGTGAAAGAGATGGAGATACCTTTGCTCTAGGAGTTGGAAATCTTTCAGCATGGTTTTTGCTTTTCTGCTTCTCTTCTACTTTGCTTCACTAAGACCAGTTTGTAACATTTCTAAGAAAATGCACTGTAGTCTTCCTTTCTAATGAGGAATGTAAATGAGGTTATTTATTTAAATGATATAAATACAACTATTTTACCTATTTTAAAATACAATTCATGGTATGAGTGGCAGACAGTACATCTCAACAGTGCATTCAAATCACCTCATTGGTGATTTTCATACATATTTCTTATTTTGCCTTCCTTAAATGATGAAATCTTTCAAGCTTTTCGTTTTCTTATTTTTTCCCATTTGAATCTTATGCTATTTGTGACTATGTGATTATTGCAAAGTAGAATTCAAAATGACATAAACCTTGGACAACAGATTAGCATGTTAATTATTAAACTGAAATCTTTATGAAATCTAAAAATTTTAACTTTTAAAGGCATCGACAGCTCTGCTGTTTAAAAAATACATTTGGAAAGCTGTTAGGCAGTTTCTAATAAAGTTAAACATAAACCTACTCTGTGAGCCAGCATTTTTTTGTTGTTTTTTTTTTTCCTCATCTAAAACTAAAAGACTTATTAAAGAATGTTCAAAGTAGCTTTATACATAATAGCTCCAAACTAGAAACAACCCAAATGTTCCATCAACACCAAAATACAAATCGTGGTATTTCATTCGGTAGAATACTATTTAGTGATTTTTTTTTTTTGAGATGGAGTCTAGCTCTGTCGCCCAGGCTGGAGTGTAGTGGCACAATCTTAGCTCACTGCAAGCTCCGCCTCCCAGGTTCACGCCGTTCTCCTGCCTCAGCCTCCCGAGTAGCTGGGACTACGGGCACCCACCACTACACCTGGCTAATTTTTTGTATTTTTAGTAGAGACAGGGTTTCACCGTGTTAGCCAGGATGGTCTCGATCTCCTGACCTCGTGATCCGCCCGCCTTGGCTTCCCAAAGTGCTGGGATTACAGGCATGAGCCACTGCACCCGGCCTGTTTAGTGATTTAAAAAGCTTAAAATACTAATATATGCAAACAAAATTATGTTGAGTGAAAGAAGCAAGATGGAAAGTGGTACATGTTTAGATGTGAAGAAGAGACAAACGAATCTATAATGCCTGAAGTCAGAATGGGTAACCTGGGAAGGTGGATATTGACTTGGAAAGAGGCTGAAGGCACCTTCTGGGTAATGGAAATGTTCATATCTTGATCTGACGGTAGTCGTAAGTGTTTACATATGTACTAACTCATTGTGCTATATACTTAAGGTTTGTGCATTTTACTTAGCCTGCAGTAAAATTCTGTAAGAAAGAAAGAAAAAGAAAGAACAGAGAGTCTCTTTATGCTTGACTTTGATTTGCCGTTAAGTGTGTATATTAAATTAGGGATTTGGACTAATTGGACTTAATATTCATTAGGTTAACTTTGCTGTTCTTCTTTCTTCCTCCTCGGCTATCTTCTTTCTTGCTTTATTTTTCCCTTTTTCCTCTTCTTAACCTTGATTTTATTCCTGATATTGTACTCTTCAGTGCTTTTACATTAATTCTTTAGAAATGAGATGAGCAATGTGTTGACTCTTGATGGGTTGCTTATAATCTGGATGCCAATTTTACATTTGTGTCAGTTTCTGCCTCCCCTTGGCTGGTACTTTATGCCACCCCAGTTTCTTTGGTGCAGTAAGTGGACCCATTTTTGTATGTAATGAATGGGATCTTAAGTGTGTGGTACAAAGGCATGATTCAAATGAAATATTACAGAATTTACAGTGAATTTCACTTCCTGTAAAAGCTTTATATTCATCTGCATGATTTGTTAGAACATATGTACATATGTTTTACTAAATATGCTTTTGGTACTTAAAATATTTTGACATATTTTACATTTTTAAAAAAATTATGGCATTTTTCGAATTTTACACAAGTAAAGAGAATAAGATAGTGAATGTCCCTAGGACCCCTCCCCAGCTTCAGCAATTATCAACTCACTGGGGCTGGCCAGTCTTGTTTCTGTTCTGTCTCTCCTTGGATTACTTTGAAGCAAATCTCAGATATATTACTTCATTTGTAAATGTGTCTTTAAAGATACATACTGCATTTTAAGATAACTCTTAAAAAACTAATCCCAATATCAAGCAAACAAAACAGTAACTCCTTAATAATAAAAAATATCTGGCGTTCAGATTGACTCATTAAAATTAAAAAATTTTATGACTTTTTAAATTTTGACTCATTAAATTGACTTTTATTTAAATAAAATAAAATATTTTGACTCTTGACTCATTAAAATTGAGTTTTATTCTTATTGACTCATTGAAATTAAAAAAAATATGTTTTTAGAGACAGGCAGGTCTCGCTCCGTCACTCAGGCTAGAGTGCAGTGTTATGATCATAGTTCACTATAACCTCAAACTCCTAGTCTCAGGTGATCTCTTTGTCCCCTTCCCCCAACGCAGCCTCCCAAAGTGCTGGGATTATAGGCATGAACCACCACGTCTGACCTCGCTTTTTTCATAATTCATTTACTTAAATAAAGATTAAAATGAGGATTATTTATTACATTTGGTTGATAACATCTGTTTAGTTTGTTTAGTATTTTTAAGATATGGAATCCTTTTTCGTCTTTATTTTTCTACATCGATTATTTGTTTAAGAAACCAGGTCACTAGTCCTTTAAAATTTCTATGGTTTTGCTCACTAGTCCTTTAAAATTTCTATGGTTTTGCTGATGGTATCCTTGTGGTGGTATACGGCCTATTTACCTATGCCCTGTATTTCTTGTAAACGGATAACCTAGAGGCTATATAGATTCATATTTGAAGTTTTTGGTAATTGTTTTATAGGTAGTTTTGTCTACTTCCTATTGTACCACATCAGAAGGCGTTTAATTTCTTGTTTTTATTTTGTGATTTTTAAGTATATCAGTAGGTCCAGTTATCCTAGCCTGGTTCATCCATTATCATGTTTCCCATAAAGTTCCCTAGTTGGTCTAATGGTTGTAGAAGCCTGCCGATGCTCATTGCTGAGAAGATCCATTATTTTATCAGTAGTTGCCAGATGGGAGGGTCATTTCTTCTGCATTTATTAGCTGCAGTCCTTCTAGCTAACAGATGAAGAACATTTCCCTCATTATCTGTTTTCTCTGAGTTTGATTATTCTGTAAATTCAAGGTAAGTATTTAGTTCTTTCCCTTTATTTGTCAGTATCATGCTTGGGAAGCAGCCATTTCTTCAAGAATTATTGTTTTTCTTTTTAAAAAATTGGGAAATGATAATGATAAAGCAAACTGGATTCTGGCCATCCTCATTGTTTAATGGATTGGTTATGGCTTTTAGGCCTCTTAAGTGGATATTTAAGCTAGGAAATACCTAGTACTTTTTTTTTTCTTAAGAGAAAATACATCATGAATTCATTCTGATATTTTCAGTTAGGATTTAAGACTACAGGGTTTTATGTAATGTATTTGATTTTATATTTGTGTCTCTTTATACTAAACATCTTTGTTTCTGACATTAATTCTTTAATCTATTTTGTGTGTGTGTGTGTATATATATATAATAATTTTATAATAGCAATTGCACTGAGTGAGACAGGGACACCAGTATTACTAACAGCATGAATAGTGAAAACAGTTTATGATTTAATTGCAGGGTTTAAAAAAACTTTAGAATATGTGGTTATTTGACTGTATTTTAAAGTTATTTGAAATAACTATTTTTTGTATGATTAGGGCCACCAATCTGATTCACTATTAGCTTTTAATTGCTTCATTTTCTTTTTAGAGATTATGTGGTCTCCATTTCTATTTAATTTTATTTGACTTAAGTAAAAGCATATTACTTGTTACTAACAATGTGATTACTGAAAACAGTTTAAGTTTTTTTTTTTCTCTTTAGGATCTCATGGCTATTTTACAGTGTTTAAAGTCTTTTGAAATAATTCTCTCTGTGGTTAAGTCACTGTAGATAGATGTAGTTTCAGTTTTCTTTCGATTTTAGAGATTGCTCCCCCACCCCTTTTGGATGAAATTTTGATTTCTATAATTATGCAAAAATATCTATGTTTTCCAAATAAAATCTATGAAACAGTGTACATTCAGAGACACACAGCTTCCACTCCTAAGTAATTTTTTTTCTCTTTTAGTTTTGGGTTTATTCTTTAAAAAAAGTAAGCAAATACGTATTTATATTTTCATTTTCACCTTTCTTAGACAAAAGATAATGTAAAGCACATACTATTTGGTACCTTGCTTTTTTTCATTTAATATTATACCCTACACGGTTAAGGTGTAATCTCTAAGGTACATTAAGTGAAATAAAGAAAAAAAAGCAAGGTTGTAGTAGTCTTTCTCCTTTATAGCTGTTCAGTGTTTTATGCTGTGGACGTTTATATAACTGTTGCTGCATTGATGGTTGTTTGGGTTGTTTTCAGTCTTTTGCTTTTTTATCGATAATGCTGCTTGTACGTATCTTTAATATTTGCTAGGAATACATTCGATGACATTTTCGTTTCAGGAAGCATTGCTTATATTTACTCTGTTTTGTTGGTTATAGAAAAAATTCAAAAAGCTCTTTTCATTAGATAAGTCCAGGAACCACTGATGACTTTATTGCCAATGCTTAGTTATTTAATTACGAAAGTATAAATAAAAATATTCACAGATGATGTTTTTAATGATTAAATACATGCAAGCTTTCTGGGGTAAGTAATGGTGAAGTTCAGTACTTTAAAAAATAATATTCACGGTTAGCAATCTAAGAATCTTCTTTTTACTATGTTTTAATATTAGTGATTGCACACTCAATTTTGTTGTCATTAATGTACAGAAAACATTGCAAAATCCCAAGATTTTATTAGAAGCGATATTCTTGGTTTTTTACTTTGTTTATGCAGTTTCTTAGAAAATCATACAGGTGGTCCATCCATTCTTACCTTCTTCCATGGTAATTAAGCGTAGTATAAATATAACTTGCATGTTTTATTGTGAAGATATTTCACTTGTGTGCCTTTAATGTTTTTTTTTTTTTTTTTTAAACAGGCAGTATAACTCCAACTGTGGAACTGAATGGGCTTGCTATGAAAAGGGGAGAGCCTGCCATCTACAGGCCATTAGATCCAAAGCCATTCCCAAATTATAGAGCTAATTACAACTTTCGGGGCATGTACAATCAGAGGTTTGTATGTCTTTTTTGGTTTTGTTCTTAATTATTATGCATGTTGTAAAAGTTTCTCAAACTCAGAAGAATATTTTCATTGTAAATCTAATTGACCTTGGGCATTTTGCATGGAATTTAGATAAAGCAGGTTCACAAGGAATAACTTAAAAAAGTAATAACTTAAAAAAAACCCAGTTTTCAGGAACTAGTTTTTTTTTTTTTTTCCCCCTACCCCTACAAACGTAAAAGATCTGAAGGAACTAGTTTTTATTGTGTCATGAGGGCCCTGTATTTGTTGCAGGGAAGACCAAGTCTTAAAGTCATTTCACAGTTTATAGTGTTGACTTCCCAGTTGACTTTCTCATTCATTTACCAAGCAGAGCTCAGTTTTTTTCTTGATTTGTCTAAATACATTAATGAACATGAATGTTTGTAATTTATAGGGAAAAAAGAAAAAATGTAAATAATGTAATCCTAGAATTTGCTACCTTTTATATTTTCATGTACTTTACATTCTTTTTTCTTTGCATTTAAATATATTTAACCAAGTTGAAGTTGTCCTTTATGTGCAATTTTTGTAGTACTTTATGAAGGTGTGATAGACATACAGTAAAATGTACAAATCTTAAATATACTTCTTGATGACTTTATGTATATATGTATTTATACTTTATTTGATGACTTTTTACATACATATTATCCTCATGTGATCACCACTTAGATCAAGATACAGAATGTTCCCATCACCTCTGAGAGTTTCCTCAGACCTCTTTGTCCTTGGCACACCCTTCTCCCAGAAATAATCACTCTTTTATTATCATCGACTAGTTTTTTGCCTGTTGATGAACTTTTTATAACTAGACTCATAACAATATTTATGTGCGTCTGGCTTCTTTTACTTTGTATAATGATTTTCTTGTTTTGGGATTCATCCATGTCGCTTATATCTGGGTTTTGCCCTTTTTTATTGCTGGATAGTGTACTTTGTATGGATATATCATAATTTGTGTATCTTGTATATGTAATACAGTGCTCTCTTTTCACTTAATGTAGTGGCCATTTGTCAAATATTTAAGAATTTTTTTTCTTTTCTCTTTTTTTTTTTTTTGAGACGGAGTCTCACTCTGTCACCCAGGCTGGAGTACAGTGGTTTGATCTTGGCTCACTGCACCCTCCGCCTCCCTGGTTCAAGTGATTCTTGTGCATCAGCCTCCCAAGCAGCTGGGATTACAGGCACATGCCACCATGCCTGGCTGATTTTTGTATTTTAGTAGATATGGGGTTTCACTATGTTGGCCAGGCTGGTCTTGAACTTCTGACCTCAAGTGATCTGTCCGCCTCGGGCTTCCAAAGTGCTGGGGTTACACGTGTTAGCCCCTGTGCTTGGCATGAAATATTTTTGATGGCTACATAATGCTTCATATGGCTTCATAAGTTATATAAATGTATGCCTATTTTTTTTATCTAGGTTGTTCATGCCCTGCCTCCCCTCCCCCCCTTTTTTTTGTGAGACGGAGTCTTGCTCTGTCGCCCAGGCTGGAGTGCAGTGGCGCAATCTCGGCTCACTGCAAGCTCCGCCTCCCAGGTTTACGCCATTCTCCTGCCTCAGCCTCCTGAGTAGCTGGGACTACAGGCACCGGCCACCAAGCCTGGCTAATTTTTTGTATTTTTAGTAGGGATGGGGTTTCACCCTGTTAACCAGGATGATCTTGATCTCCTGACCTCATGATCCTCCCACTTCAGCCTCCCAAAGTGTTGGGATTACAGGCGTGAGCCCCCGCGCCCGGCCTCATGCCCCCTTTTTTGTTAAGATTGCTGCAGTAAATAATCATTATGTAAATCTTTGTTCATGTCACCGATCATTTCCTTCCTTATATTACTATAAGGGGAATATTCTTTAAAAAGAATAAAGCATTGCCCAATTGCACTAAAGTTTGTACTAGTTTCTTACAGTATGTGAGGATGCTTATTCTACTGTGACAACACTGAGTTAAAAAGGTTTTTGTCTTCTTTGATAGTTAAAAAGTAGTTTTTGTTTGTTTGTTTTTTGAAATGAAGTCTCACTCTGTCACCCAGGCTGGAGTGCCACGGCACAGTCTCAGCTCACTGCAACCTCCGCCTCCTGGGTTCAAGTGATTTCTGGCTAATTTTTGTATTTTTAGTAGAAACGAGGTTTTCCATGTTAGCAAGGCTGATCTCAGACTCCTGACCTCAAGTAATCTGCCTCTCTTGGCCTCTCAAAGTGTTAGGATTGTAGGCATGAGTCACTGCACCCAGCCATCAAGTAGTAGTTTTTAAAATTCAATTTTATTGATTACTAGTGAGGCTGAACAGTGTTTTTTAGATGTTTGTTATTTATCCTTTTTGATTTGTCTATTTTAATTGCTAATTTTTATTCCATTGCTTCACCAGTTTTCAAATGTTTATGTATTGAGGATGTTAACCTTCAGTCTATTTTGTTTGTTGTAATTTTCCTGCTTTAAAAAATTTGGCTTTTAATTGTGTGTTTGTTTTTAATATCCTATAGTTTTAAAATTTTATGTGGTCTAATCTATTGTTTTTTCTTTATTTCTGTCACTTCTTTTATGCCTAAGAAATTCTTTCCTACATTTGATCAGATATTTGCTGATGCTTTTGTTATGATTTTATGTATTTACTGATACAACGTAGGTATGTAGAGAAAATATTTATTGAGTCCATAAATAATCTGATACTTTTTGGTTTCTTGCTTGCTAGGGGAAAAATTAGCTTTAATTGTATACGTTTAAAACTTAGTCCTACTCAATTGTAAATAGTTCTTTTAAATATTGTTTAGGTTATCTAAGAAGAATTTGCACACTGTATTAGACTTCTGCCCTTACCTTTTCCTCTCAGGTATTCCTGGGGGAGCTGTCTGTATGCTAGCAAGGAAGAGGCACCTATATACCTCACCTCTGTAGAGGCATCTTGTGTTGTCCTTTAGTTCCTCTCTTCTTTGTGGTCATGTCCTTTGTCCACCAGGCATGGAAACTTGCAGTTGGTGGTTTCTGGTGCGTTTTTTCTCCCTCAGGTAATGCTTCCAGAGTGTATCTACCATCTTCCCCTTGCTAACTGGCCTAAACCCTCAGCTTTTCTTGGCTTCCTTGGTATATTTCATTCTCTCCTGTAACATCGCTGCTTCTATTTGTGATGCATCCAATGGCAGGCTTCCCAGCCCTCAGCTCGGTGTCTACACCATATAGGAGGCACAAAGGACCACACATTTCTCTTGTAGTTGTTTTATTTTCTCTTTCTCTGTATAATATACCCATTGCCTTTATGTTTAGTCTGAGGTTCCCCAATGTAAATAAATAAAGCTAGTTGCCCACTTCAGCACAATAGATATCTTTAGTCACCTGAGTAAGGAACACTTTGGCTATTGTATACTTATTTTATTGCTAATGTACTCTAGTAAATAGATTTATGAGAGTATTACATCTTTATATTTGTTGTATTTTGATATCTATGGTCCTTTGTTGAAATTTTGCTACAGTTCTGACTTGTGGATTTATTACTTTTAAATGGAAACAAACTACTTTTATTACTTCTAAATCTATTACTTTTAAAAAGTCTGGTGCTAAAGCAATGAAAAGTCAGACACTAATCCCTGTCCTTATGGAGCTCATGTTCTTGTAGGGGAGGTAGTCAGTCAATAAGAAGTGGTTAGTCACTGAGAAGGTTGCTTTTGATAAAGACCTCAAAGGAAGAGAGAGAAAAAGCAGCGTGAATTTTGAGAGAGAGAGAGAGAAAGGGAAAGTATTCCAGGCTCAAGAAATAGCAAATACAAAGCCCCTGCAGTAGGAGTATGCCTGGCATGGCCCCAAGAGGCTATTGTGGCTTGATCAGAGTGAACCAAGGGAGAGAGGAGTTAGTATGTGAAATTAGACAGGGATCATGTGGTTTTGATTTTCTTTTTTTCTTTTCTAGATTTTCTGTTAAGAATGTTGGCATTTTTTCTTTGTTGGCAGTTTCTAGTTCCAAGATCTAATTCTTATGGTTGTCGTGAGGGGTACAATAATTTTATTTATGACTTCTCCAAAGTCATAAATAATGGGCGTGCCTTAGGCCATTCCATGAATAGATAATGTGGACTTTCCCTTCAATTCTTTGGAGTGTCTTTATGATTTTCTGCAGATCACAAAAAAGGGTAAAAAGAATATCAGAAAGTACTAGTAAGCTACCAAGCCATGTTTCAACTGAAAAGCTCTTTCTGTTCACAAAAGTGCAGACCTAACCGTTACTCAGTAGGCTGTTAAACCATGATTTCTCATATGACCTTAATTTACAGATGACAACACTTGATTGGATTACAGGGACTCTGGAGCCAAAGATCCAAGGAGACGCTCTTCTCCTTGTCAGAACCCAGATTAATCATTTGCTTCTTAAGGCAGGGAATGAAAGGTGAAGTCCAAGAAACAGGTATCATTTAGAGGGATTTTTGAAAAGGTCCTTTTATTTTCTACTTAAAGTAATATTAAGCAAAATCAGGTATTACCTATGCTGTTTTTCCCCGTCTTCTTCACTGATGTGGTTTCTCCACTTGAACTCATTCAAAGGCCTAAGAAAAACTGAATTTTTCTTTTTTAATGATGAGTGGAGAAAAAAGCATTTATCCATGAGCAAACTCTATAGATACAACTTGGATTCTGAAGTACCTGTCTCCTTTTATTATGCCCAAGATGTTTGACAATAATTACATCCGGTTATGTATTTTTCTTTATCATTTCAGGTACTTTTCACTAACAGATATATTATAAAGCAGAAAACATATAAAAATTCGTTTGACAAAGTACAAGGTAAAGTTTGGAGAACACTTTGTGCTTTTGTTCTCCCATCTTTCTTATAAAAATTATGTACAGTAGAGAAATAGAATGGCTGAAATTAGACAATTTTTCAATTTTGTATATTCACAGATGAAAAAAGTATTATTGGTTGGCAAATGACCAGAATGACAGACCAGCAGATCAAATGGCCCCTTGATCTGCTGGTGCAGATTTCCAAAGGGCCACAACTCAAACTAGGTTATGTGAAAATGGGAATTTTTGACCTACGTAACTGGGATATCTCTTGGGGAGATATTCAGGCATGGTTGGATGTAGGACTTTAGTGTTGTTCTTCCTCATTTTCTATTTCTCTCTTTCTAGCTCTTGCTTCTTTTTTTCTCTACTTTGTTTTCGAATAAGCTGATTCCCATTTGCTGTACTTCATACACTATATAGTCTGTAGACTTGTACTGAAGAAGGTGCAGTTTTTGTTTTTTGGTTTTTTTTTTTGATAGTCATTAGAAAAGTCCCCCCAAATACTTTGGAGTAAACTGTCCATCCTGGAATTACTCATTCAAACTCGGTTGGGGGTAGGGAGATACTTTACTTTAGCCAAGCCTGGGTTATATGTCCAACCTGAGAAACAGGTTAGCCCCATCCAAACTACTCTTCAGGGTACAATTATTTTATGGAGTGGTTCCTCAAAAGCAAATATTTTGAGAGAAAATTATTTCCATTACAGTCAGAACATTTGGTTCAGTTCCTAGTTCTGATGCTTTTAGTTAAGTGATCTTGCACAAGGCTCTGGACCTCCATTAATTTCCTCATTTGCAAAACAGAGATAGTAATAGCAAATGAAGGACTTTCGTGAGGTCATCTTCATTCAGCAGACATTTATTGCATGCCTACTCATTGCCACATGTTGTGTGTGAGTAGAGACTTTGAGGAAAGACAGGCAGTCTAATAGACTAAGTTTAGTAGAAGAGGAAAACAAAAGAAAGAATGATAGATGTGCCCTGATGGTGCTATGGAAGCATTAGGAAGGAACTAAGCACCCCACCCAGATTGGGGCACCAAAGAAGCCTTCCAGGAGGAATGAACTGAATCTTTAAGGTTAACTAGGATTTAGCCAGGTGAGGAGGGCAAGGAAAAGTAATATAGATTTTGGGAACAAAGGCTAGGAATCCTGAGAAGTTTAGTTCATTCATGGACTTACAAGCAGTTTGGTAAGTCTGGAATGAGAAGAGTGAAGTCTAGGCAGGGCCCCAATTTGAATGTCCTGAAGTGCCCATGCCACGTGGTTTGGATTTTATTCTGAAGGTGATTGGGAGCCATTGAAGGATTTTAAGCTGAGGGATGAAATAATTGGATATATGTTTTAGGAATATTGCTTTGGCAGTATGTGGAAAGTAGGTTGGACTGGTTGAAACTTGAAGGGATAAAGAATTACAAAGATGTTGTGGTAATTCAGGCATAATGTGATGCAGGCCTGGAGTAGTAAAGATGGAGAGGAAAGGACAGTGTCTATAGATATTTAGAAGGTAAGACTTGATTGCATTTGGGGTATTAAGGATAACTTCAGATATTTGGATGACTGGTAATACTGTTCACCACAAGAGTAGTTGGGGCAGGTTTTTGGAAAGATGAAGAGTTTAATTTGCACTATGTTGCATTTAAATTGCCTCTGAAGTATTTAGGAGTCATTTTATCACTCTTTATGGCCACGATGAAGGGTAGCAAAGATTATCTTTGATTTTAAAGACTTGTTGGAAGTAGATGTGGCAAGAGGTAGTAGAACATCTAGAGCTTTCAGAATAGGTTTGTGTAATACATCTTAAGAAAATGGCAGTTTAGGATTCAACCCAAGTTTGAGTGACCCATCGGCTCTTTGTTCATTGAAGATGTATCCTTTCTTCCCCAAAGGGTTTATTTATTTGTTAACACTCAGTTTGGAACAATTTTATGGTATACACCCTCATTAGATGTGTTCAGTATATTTTGTGTCAAGGTTACCTTTTGCTAGTGTATCCAGTTCTTGGTCTAATTTCTTATAGCTAAGTTGATCAAGTTATTTTCTTTTAACATATGTTGAGTCATAGCAAGTTAAACAAGAAGAAAATAATTTGGACTATTTTGCCTAAAAGTTACTTGTTTCTATGGCCAGAGTTAGACACTTACTTAAGGCTTCTTGGTTTTTCCTTGTACCTCTGTGAAATAAATCTGTGAGACATGGAAATAATTTTACAGCTAGTGATTGTTATCAGTGGAAATTCGATAGGGCGAAAGAAACTTTTGAAGCATCCAAATGGACTTTATTGCATTATGTTAATTATCAGTAAAATTAATAGCCGAGATTCTGATTTATGAAAACAGCTTGTATATTATATTTCAGTTTATGTTATATAGGCTGATGATTTGTTGCTAAGTATTGTGATGTTGGTGTGCTATTTAAAATTCTGAGGTCGTTCAAACTTTGCATATAAGATTTTTCACTCATTTGTAACACCCTCTTAAAAAGCATATTGGAAAGTAGAACAGTTGATGTTGAATATTCAGTTGTCCGCTTGTATCCCTGGGTTCTGTATCCATGGGCTCAGCATTCGTGGATCCAGCCAATTATGGATTGAAAATATTCAGGAAAAAAAGGGTGGTTGCACCTGTATTGAACATGTACAGACTTTTTTTTTTCTTGTTATTATTTCCTAAACAATGCAGTGTCACTACTATTTTCATAGCATTTACATTGTATTAGATATTATAAGTAATCTAGAGATGATTGAAAGTATATGGGAGGATGTGCATAGGTTATACGCAAATACTACCACGCCATTTTATATCAGGGACTTGAGCAACCGTGGATTTTGGTAGCTGTAGGGGGTAGGGATGAAGGTCCTGAAACCAATTCCTCACAGAAACCTAGAGATGACTGTATTTGTACCAGCAGTGATATGAACAGTTACAAACCTACAGTTCTGATTTCTGCCACCAGATGGTGCTTGTATACTGATAAAACAACATACAGACTGGGTGAGCTCACGTTGGTTACTATTCCAAGGCCATTAAATTAGAGGTTAAACCATATGAAATTGCCAATATTTGACGTTTCTTTGACCTACAAATATGTCAGTTTCATATGTTCAACCTAATAGGAAAAAGTCATCCAAGTATACAATATTAAATTCTCTTGGATAAATGAAGTAAGCATAAAGTGGTGAAAAACCCAATTTGTTTCAATAGATATAGAACTTTGCCTTTTGTATAGCACATCCTTTGGTTTGGGGAATATATTCTTTTCTCTTTTCTCATATGCTTTACACATGGAATGTGTGTCAGAACTCTTAAACTGATACTACTTCATGTAGATATCACTTTATAGATGTAGAACTGAAAGATAGGCAGCAAGATACTTTTTAAAATCCTTATATATTTTAAAATAGTGTTCAATTATTAACATTAATGTTAACTTAGGATCTTTTTATTTGGGAGAAATTAACCTAAACCCATAACAAAGACGCATTAAAAATAAATTGTCTTTTTAAAACTCTCATAAACCAGAGAAGAAAATTTGAACAAGTTACCAAAGCAAGGATGAGGAAGAGTGAACTTAAGATCAGTATCCCCCATGATCACAGATACAAAAATAATAATTATTATTATTATTTTGAGACAGTCTTGCTCTGTTGCCCAGGCTGTAGTATAGTGGCGTGATCTTGGCTTACTGCAACCTTTGCTTCCTGAGTTCGCGATTCTTGTGCCTCATCCTCCTGAGTAGCTGGGACTACAGGTGCGTGCCACCACACCTGGCTAATTTTTTGCATTTTTAGTAGAGGCAGGATTTCAGCATGTTGCTCAGGCTGATCTTGACCTCCAGACCTGAAATGATCTGCCTGCCTCGTCCTCCCAAACTGCTGGGATTACAGGCATGAGCCACCATGCCCAGCCAGATAAAAATTCTTAACAAAATATTAGCAAATTAAATTCAGCCAAATTAAATAATATTATGATTAAATGAAGTTTATTCTAGGAAAGCAAGATGAGTTTAGTATTCAGTAATCAAAGTAATTAACCCAATTAATAGAATAAAGGAGAACAACCATATGAGTATCTCATTAGGTTCAGAAAAAGCATTTGACAGAAGTCAGTGCTTATTAATGATATAGACTAGCAAACTAGGAACAGAAGAGAACTTTCTTAATTTGATAAAGGGCTTCTTCAAACAACCGCTAGGTAACATTATGCTCTATAGTGAAAGACTGAATACTTGTAAGATCAGGAACAAGGCGGTAATACACACTGTTATAACTTTTGTTCAACACTATACTTGAGGACTGGTATGGCTCATGCCTGTAGTCCCAGCACTTTGGGAGGTCAAGGCGGGCAGATTACTTCAGCTCAGGAGTTTGAGACCAGCCTGGGCAACATGACCAAACCCCATCTCTGTTGGCATGTGCCTGTAGTCCCAGCTACTTGGGTGGGTGAGGTGGGAGGATTGCCTGGGCCTGGGAGGTCAAGGCTTCAGTGAGCTGTGATCACCACTGCATTCCAGCCTCGGCAACACAGTGAGACCCCGCTTCAAAAAAACAACAAAGAACCCCACGTTATACTTGAGTTCTATCAAGTGCAACAGTAAGAAGAAACAGATGGGGGAATATTGGAATCGGAGATACAAAACTGTCGTCATAGACACCATGATTCTGTATGTAGAAAATATTAAATCGAAACTACTGAAAAGCTACTGAAAAAATGAGTTTAGTAAGGCCACAAGTTGCAAGGTTAGTATACAAAAATCAATGGTATTTCTGCTAAATAGTAATGAGCAGTTGGGGAATTAAATAGCATGAAAACATCATATTCAGAGATCAATTTAATAAAATAGGTACACAATCTGTATACTGAAGGCTATAAAATATTGCTTAAATTAAAGAAGACTCTATTATTTAAGATTTCAATTCTCCCAAAGTTAATGTGGAGATGCAATGCAATTGTAATCAAAATCGTAGTAGGTTTTATTTTTTTCTTTGATAAAATTAAGGTAGTGCTGACATTTGGAGATGCAAAGGACCTGCAGTAGCCAAAACAATTTTGAAAAGAAAACAAAATTGGCTGGCCCACACCACCTGACTTAAAGATTTGCTATAAAGCCACAATAATCAAGACAACAGAAAATTGACACAGGGACAGATATGTGGATCAGTGGAACAGAATAATACAGCAGTTGGCAAACTTTAGCCCATGGGTCACATCTGGCTTGTCTGTTTTTGTATGACTTGCAAACTAAGTAATGTTTTTTACATTTGCAAATGGTTGGAAAAACATCAAAAGTAAGATTATATTTTATAACACATGACATTTAAATGAAATTGAAATTTTAGTGTGTGTCAGTAAAGTTTCACTGGAACACAGCCACAGTCACTTGCTTATGTATTGTATATACTTGCTTATTTATAGTCTGCTTTTGTGTTACAACAGCAGAGTCAAATAGATGTGATAGATCATATGGCCTGCAAAGCCCAAAATATTTTATATCTGGCCCTTTACAGAAGTTTGCTGATCTCTGGAATATGGAAGCAAGAAATAGATCAGTCCACATATGGTGATTTAATTCTTTCAAAATTAATTCCAGTGAAGGTGCTAAGGGGGAAAGGATACTCTTTCCAACAAATAATAGTAAAATAATTGACCTTTCAGACAGAAAAAAAAAAAAAAAAAAGAACCTGGGCCGGGCGCAGTGGCTCATGCCTGTAATGACAGCACTTTGGGAGGCCAAGGCAGGTGGATCACCTGAGGTCGGGAGTTCGAGACCAGCCTAACCAACATGGAGAAACCCTGTCTCTACTAAAAATACAAAATTAGCTTGGCATGGTGGTGCATGCCTGTAACCCCAGCTACTCGGGAGGCTGAGGCAGGAGAATTGCTTGAACCTGGGAGGCGGAGGTTGTGGTGAGCTGAGATTGCGCCATTGCACTCTAGCCTGGCAACAGGAGTGAAACTTCATCTCAAAAAAAAAAAAAAAAAAAAAACCTGAACCTTGACTTCACATCATAGACAAAAATAATTCAGAAATGGGCCTTAGACCTATATGTAAAAGTTAAAGTAAAATTTCCAGAAGAACATACTTTGCTACTTTGGAAATAGACAAAGATTTCTTAGAACACAAAAAGCATGGATCATGCAAAAATTGAGAAATTACATGTCATCAAAATTTAAACTTCTGGTACTTGAAAGACACTTTACAAAATGAAAAAGCAAGACATATATTAGAAGGAAACGTTTGTAATACATGTATTTGAAAGAGGACTTCAGAATATATAAAGGAATACCTCCAACTCATTATAAGACAAAACTGGACAATATTTTTGAATAGACAATAAAGAAGAGATAAGAATGGCTAATAAACACATGAAGAGATGCTCAAAGTGATTAGTCATCAGGGAAATGCAAATTAAAACCATAGCTAAAGTTTAAAAAGACTGACAACACCTAGTGTCATGGTGGGGCAGCTGGAAGTCTCATACATTGCTGCTGGGGATATAAAATGATACAGGCACCTTGTCGGAGTTTATTCTGTTCTTATGAAGTTAAGCATGTAGTACTTACCTTACCACCCAGCAAATTCCATGTGGTATTTACCTAAGATAAATGAAAATATATGGCCATTCAAAGGCTTGTACATGAATGTTTGTAGCATTTTTCTTTATAATAGCCCCAAATTGGAAACAACCCAAATATCTACCACTAGGTAAATGGTTACACTGTAACATAACAATTACTTGGAATACTATTCAGCAGGAAAACTTGTGATTCATCCAATGATATGCATGAATCTCAGAAACTGCTGAGCAAAAGAAGACAGGACAGATACATAGTGTAGATACTCTAAGATTCTATTTTTGTGGAATTCTAGAATAGGCAAAACTAATCCATAGTGACAGAAAGACGTTCTTTGATTGCCTAGATTTGGGGGGTGGGAATTTCCTATACAAGGAAACTTTTGGGAGTGATAGAAATGTTCTGTATTTTCATTTTGGTGATTGTTAATATGAGTGTATGTCAAAATTCATCCAACTATGAGCCTAAAATAGGCACGTTTCGTTAAATGCAAATTTTACCTCAATAACATTGATTTTAAAAATACATTTTGTAATCCTCCATTTTATTTGAGGCTAAAAATATTTATAAGAAAGCGCCAGATTTTTGCTTCTGAAGCATTTGGCCAGAAACATTGTAAATGTTTTTCTAGAGGCTAAAATGATATTTACCTTATAGGGTGTTTGAGGACAGAATGATAGGCTGGTTCAGTTGCTTAGCTTCTGCCTTTGTGCACTAATTGTTATAATTGTTAGCCTTTATTGCATTTTAACTTGTTTCGTTACAAGTACAAACTCTGGAGTTGGAATCATAGCTGTGTGGATTTGAGCAGGTTATTCGACTTCTAATTCTCAGTTAACTCACCGGTAAGTTAGGAGAATAAATAATGCTTCCTTACAGTGTTGTTTTCAGGTTTTAATAAAGTAATTCAGTGACTATGCATGGCCCTTTACCTTACTTTACCGTAGTGTTTTGAGTTCCTTTAAATAATCTAAATATCAGTGTATTTGTACTGGACGTTGTTACTGTGGGAAACTTAAAAGAATTTACGTCTGCTTAATTAAAAAAATTAATAAAATCAGGCTGTGATTCTGTTATTATTTCTGGGTATATGCTTTATAGAAGGAATGGCCGATTCTCTATTACATATGAATATTTTTGGCCCGTGGTTAAAATTTAGTTGACCCTGGAATATTACTGCCACTGTAACCCAGAGAATCATTTCTCCCTTAGAAAACTGTGCATTTATATAAGAAGTCATTAAGTTAGGATTTAAATATGAGCTTTGGAAAATCTGTGGCCTTGTGTAATTATATGCAGCATTTTATACACATACCTCTTCTGCCTTGTCTAGCATGATAGCCATTCATTTTATCTTTGGTCTTTCAGCTTTCTTACCGTTCATTCCCAAGGAATATCTAGTCTGTTTTCTTGCCACAGAGTTAGTATTCAGATACTAATAACTTGGTAATACATTTACCATGAAAGAACTTCAGGACTCCATGCTCCTTTCTTCTGCTTTTAGAGGCAGCCAGGCAGGCCCAGGGATCACCACTTAATTTTAGATTAGAGACTGTTTAAAATACCTGTGTGTTTGTTAAATACAATTTTTTTCCCCGAGCCGGTGTCTTGCTGTGTCGCCCAGGCTGGAGTGCAATGACACGATCTCAGCTCACTGCAACCTTTGCCTCCCAGGTTCAAGCGATTCTCCTGCCTCAGCCTCCTGAGTAGCTGGGATTACAGGCGCGCGCCACTGTGCCCAGCTAATTTTTGTGTTTTTAGTAGAGACAGGGTTTCACCATGTTGGTCAGGCTGGTCTCGAACTCCTGACCTTGTGATCTGCCCACCTCGGCCTCCCAAAGTGCTGGGATTACAGGATATGTCACAAAAGGTTTAACATTTTTCATATCCCCTTTAAACAAAAACAAAAGCATAAGTCAACAGAGCCAATTCTTAATTTTAAAAGTGTTTTTACAACAAGGGGTCTATCTTTGTAGTCCTAAAGTTATCTAAAAAATTGAACAACTTTTATCTAGAATGGGCGAAATGAATAGTGTTCTCTATTTTATTTGAGGCTAATTTTATTAATCTGTTGCTCAAGCTCTGAAAAACAAATACAATACTTGGTATATTTTGTGTTTGAAGCAATGCTCTCTCACAAATATCTTTATTTTCTGTTCAGTTGAGCAAAATCTTGCTTAACAATGCTTATTCTGTTTAAAAAAAAATCTGGGTACAATGACAGTTTAAATTATGAAGCTCTTTTTTTTCTTTTTTTGAGACAGAGTTTCACTCTTGTTGCCCAAGGTGGAGTGCAGTGGCGCGATCTCAGCTCACTGCAACCTTTGCCTCCAGGTTCAAGCAATTCTCCTGCCTCAGCCTCTTGAGTAGCTGGGACAACAGGCATGCACCACCATGCCAGGCTAATTTTGTATTTTTAGTAGAGACAGGTTTCTCCATGTTGGTCAGGCTGGTCTTGAACTCCCCACCTCAGGTGATCCACCTGCCTTGGCCTCCCAAAGTGCTGATATTATAGGTGTGAGCCACTAAGCCTGGCCGTGAAGTTCTTTTTAATATGTCATGTGACATATAAATACGTGGGCTTTCAGTATTCAGAATTCTGAAAGATTTATATAGATTGCCAGTCATTGCTCTAAAAATTTTGAAACTTTTGAAGTTTTTTTTTCTGCTTTGTTTTGGAGGCTTCCTTTATGAATCAAAAAACAGTGTTATCCACCAGCTGTTTCTCCTTAATACTCAATCACTTTTTATGCATTTTCTTCAAATACTGATTTTCAGTAAAGGTTTTGTGAAGTTTTAATGTCCATTGGATTTAGAAAGAATTTTAAGTATGGTTGGTTTTTTTTTCGTTGCTGTTTTTTTTTTTTTTTTTGAGATGGAGTTTCGCTGTCACCCAGGCTGGAGTACAGTGGCTTGATCTCACCTCACTGCAACCTCCATCTCCTGGGTTCAAGCGATTCTTTTGCCTCAGCCTCTGGAGTAGCTGGGACTACAGGCACGTGCCACCATGCCCAGCTAATTTTTGTATTTTTAGTAGAGACAGGGTTTCACCATGTTGGCCAGGCTGGTCTTAAACTCCTGACCTCGTGACTCACCCGCCTTGGGCTCGCAAAGTGCTGGGATTACAGGCATGAGCCACCATGCCCAGCATAAGTATGGTTTTTAAAACAAATTTGCTTTGACTATTAATGAGGGTTTATGTTACATGTTTATAGAAGTTTCTGCAATAACATAATTTCTTGGAAATGTAATATTGTGTCTAATAAATTCTGGGTAAGATTTTGGGTGATCATCAAATAGGCCATGTTCCAAACTTTGTTTTTATGTTGGTTACTGGAAACTTAGAATGTATTTTCTCATAGAAACATTATGATAAATGGTGGTGAACTTCCCAAGATAATTTTTTTTTTAAATTGAGATGGAGTCTTGCTGTGTCATCCAGGCTGGAGTGCAGTGGCATGATCTTCGCTCACTGCAACCTCCCCTACCTGAGTTCAAGAGATTCTCATGCCTCATCCTCCCAAGTGGCTGGGACTACAGGCATGGGCCATCACACCCGGCTAATTTTTATTTTTTTTTAGTAGAGACGGGGTTTTACCATATTGGTCAGGCTGGTCTCGAACTCCTGACCTCAGGTGATTTGCCCACCTTGGCCTCCCAAAGTGCTGGGAATGCAGGTGTGAGCCACTGTGCCCAGTCCCCCAAGATACTTCTTAAAACCCCATGTTACTGAGTGTGACTATTGTACCTTTTAAATAGTTCTTGTTTTTGTTTTTGTTTTGAGATGAAGTCTTGCTCTGTCGCCAGGCTGGAGTGCAGTGGTGCAATCTTGGCTCACTGCAACCTCCGCCTCCTGGGTTCAAGCGATTCTTGTGCCTCAGCTTCTCGAGTAGCTGGGATTACAGGTGCGCGCCACCCCACACCCAGCTAATTTTTGTGTTTTTAGTAGAGACAAGGTTTCACCATTTTGGCCTGGCTGGTCTCGAACTCCTGACCCCAGGTGATCTGCCTGCCTCGGCCTCCCAAAGTGCTGGGATTACAGGCATGAACCACTGCACCGAGCCTCTGAATTCTTTTTAGCAAATAAAGTTGTCATTGACACCTAAACCTGGTAAAGACAGTACAGAAAAGGAAGTTGCAATCTAATACCAGTATAAATATAGAAGAAAAAAATGAGCAATAAAATCTGATGCAAAATTAGTAATATTATATGCCTTCTAAAAATTTATGTTGAATTTAATTCATTTATTTGAATACTTTTATTACTATAACTATTGAAGGTTATGAATTCTCCTTTGACCATGTTTTCCATTTGTACTATAGTTTCTGCTGTATATTCATTATTCTTTCGGTATTGTTTTTCCAGTTTGTATTTTCCCTTTCATGTACAAATTGTTTAATAAAGGTTTTATTTTTCAAGTAGAAGGGCCCTTTGCTTTTTAAAATTTTGTTATTAATTTCTAGTTTGTTGTATTTTGATTTGAGACTGTAATATCTCCACCTTGTGGCACCTCCTTATGCTTTCTTTGAGATCAAATGGAGGATCATATGTACGCACATATACAACATAGCATCTTCTGTAAGATTTTGTTGCTTTGGTCTTTTATATGGTTTTTTTTTTTTTTTTTTTTGGCTCTACTTGATCTGTCTTGTACTGAGAGTGGTGGGTTAAAATGTCTTAGTATTTATGTGCTTCTGTTTATATACCCTTGCATCTCCTGTAGTTTTTGGCTTCCGGTGGCTGCTGCGTTATTTGGTGCATAGGTATTCATAACTGTTATATATCACTGAAGAATTGTAGATTTGAGCATTAATACCTAGTGTTAGCCATTAATACCTTTTTGCTTGAATTCTGCTTTGTCTGATATCAGCATAACAATCACTGCTTTCTGTTTTCATTAAGCTAGTATATAACTTTTTAGCCCTTCTCTGTTTTTGGTGTCTGTTGTGTATAGTGTATATTTGGGCCTTGTTTTATGAGACAAGTTTAAAATCTTTTTTGTTTAAGCCTGAAATGTATTTGAGTTGAGAAATAAAGGCAGATTTTTTTTTTTTTGGATAGTCTGATTTGGATTTGGTTGACAGTGGGTGTTTACCAAAACTGTATGCTGCTCTACTGTTTGGGTAGAATATATTTGAAGTGTATGATAAGATGAAAGCATTTTATAAAACATGTTATTTTAGCAAAAGGATATTGAAATTAACAGTATTTTGATGTTTTCTACCCTTTCGGAGTATATAAAATTAAACTGCTAAGGGAAACAATAGCAGGTATAATTCATAATCATTTGATAAGTCATAGTAATACTGTTTTGGAATACTTCCCAGAAATGGAGAAACTGAATAATTGTAGCGAATGTGTAATGCATCCTTCATAAGTCAGGTAGTTTCTAGTTATTTGCTTTCAACAAATTGTAAAGGGACCTAACATCAGTTGCCACATCACTAAAAATATTCTGATGGTAGATCACAGTGTATGTTTTGGCATAGAAAAAATTGAGTGACCTTGTTGTAACAAAACTCAGAGTGATTCAATTTTTAATGTGAATTACATTTCTTAGTGATTATACCTGAAATAAGTGAAATAAGAGTAGAATTGAGAACCTATCTCATTTTAGCAGTAAGAAATATTCTTTTTTAGATACCTCAATATAAAGAAAAAAGTCTATAAATGTCAGTGAGATTCATATCCATTAATATTTTACTTTTTGTTTGAAAATTATGTGGCCGGGCATGGTGACTCACGCCTGTAATCCCAGCACTTTGGGAAGCCGAGGCGGGTGGATCACGAGGTCAGGAGATTGAGACCATTCTGGCTAACACGGTGGTGAAACCTTGTCTCTACTAAAAATACAAAAAAAATTAGCCGGGCATGGTGGCGGGCACCTGTAGTGCCAGCTACTTGGTAGGCTGAGGCAGGAGAATGGTGTGAACTCGGGAGTCGGAGCTTGCAGTGAGCTGAGATCCTGCCACTGCAATCCAGCCTGGATGACAGAGCAAGACTCTTTCTAAAAAAAATAATAATAATAAAAAGAAATTAAAAAATTATGTATTAAAATTTATAATATTTGTTTCATTATCTGCTAATAATTGCAATAATTGCTCATTGCACAAAATATTTTTTAACTTACATGGAAATATGATCTATAATTTTAATTAATATGTCCATTTTTGTTTCATAGAATTATGGTAGAATGAGAAATAAAAGACTTCTAGTTATAAAATATGAAATTAGGATAAAATTATTTGGAGAGAGTGCAGTAAAATGCAAGTTAAACAAGATACAACTGGTGTAAAATTTCTGTTGTATTTAACAGAATTTATGTATTTTTTAAGTAGATAAGGATGGATGTCAGCTTGCTTTGATAGTTCAGTTTCTTTGGATACACTTAAAAGAGTGACATAATTTTATTTTAAGATGTAAATATTTACAGTAAATTAGAAACTACTTTTCTAATTTACTATAATTTTCTAATTTTCTTTTGCAAATACTTAATGAAATTTTTAAAATGTGAATTAAAACTTTAGCTATAAGAAGAAATATGCAAGAATATGTGTAATTTTCTAAATTTTTTTTGTGGGGTACGAGCATTCAAATTTGAACACTATTGCCATAGATTTATTTGAAAAAGAAGCTAAATTAGATGTGGCTATTGCAGAATGCAGAGGAGGTGAACATTTTTATCCTGATTTGCACATGCATAGGCAAATATGGTAGTTTAAGAAATGGCTTGATAATTAAAAGAGTTCTTTCTTTTTTTTTTTTGAGACAGTCTTGTTCTGTCACCTAGGCTGAAAGTACAGTTGCACGATCATGGCTCAGTGCAGCCATGACCTTCTGGGCTCAAGTGATCCTTCCACCTTAGCCTCTCTAGTAGTTGGGACACCGTGATGTCTGGCTAATTTTTTATTTTTTGTAGAGATGGGGTCTCACTGTGTTGCTTAGGCTGTTCTCAAACTCCTGGGCTCAAACAATCCTCCTGGCTTGGCCTCCCAATGTGTTGGGATTACAGGGGGTCAGCCAGCGTGCCTGGTCTTGAGCTTGAACATAGCAGTCGTAGTTAATTTTTTGAGCTCAGTTATACCAAAAATTGAAATCCTTTTTTTCTTTTCTAGTATATAATGTAATCCTCCCATTTATAAAATAATAAAATTGTATTTATCACCTTACTAGTATGTATAGGTAAAAATATTTATCTTGAACCATTAGAGGGCAGCATGGTTTTATCTTTGGAATTAACTTTCACAACATGTAAATACTTTTGAGTCACAGGCTTAATATAAGCATGATTAAAATAAACTGTGAAATTTTAAGTTAAAATTAAAATATTTCATTTGGAATTTTTGTAAGATAAAAAATGTGGTAGCAAGATAAAAGTAAGTCCTCCTTTTCTTTTTTCCCTCCCCTTCCTTCTTCCTAACCACATTAGAACTTTTACAAAGTTCAAAAGTTATACAACTTGATTCTAAACTTAATATTTACCTTGATTTTCAGATGAAGGGTTATCTAAGTCAGTGTTGTATAAGATGTTCCATGGTAAAAGGGATTTGAAGACAAATTTTGGAAATGCTGCATACTGTATCTCTCTTAAAAATTCCTAAAGGTGTCATGAAGAAAACTATTTACCTAAGTGGTTCCCAACCCTAACAGAACATCAGGCTTTCCTGGGCAGCTTTAAAAATTCTGATGCCCAGGCTTTATATCTCAACTAATTAAATCAGAATTTCTGGTTGCAGAGCTTGAACCCTAGTGTTTTTTAAAACTTCCTCAGGTAATTCTATGTCCAGTCATTTAAATACTGGTCCCCACAACCTAAAACACATTACCCTCTATTAACATCAAAGATTATGAGATAGTTTAAATAGTCGTAGAACTTTTGAAAGAAGTAAAGAAGAAAGTAAGAATTACAGTTAACCACACTCCTTAGGGACAATTGTTCTGGACAGCTAGCTTCCTCACATTGCTGAGGATTCACTTTTTTTTGGAAACTAAAACTTTACTTAGTTCAGTAATTTTGGATACAAATATTTCTAAAAGTTATGGCATGTATTTTTTATATCCTTAAATAGAAAATGCCACAATTCTTAGCATAAAGAATCCTTCCTGTTGACTCATTGTCAACCTTATAAACAATAAGTATTATCATAAGCCTCATGAGATATATACACGGTTTGTCCTTATACCAGATAATCCTAGACATCTGTTTCTAGAGTACTCAAGCGTGCTTTTAGTTACTTTCCAAATCATTCTTGGCAGTCAGATTGTCGTCTTATTTCTTGTTTTTGTTAGTGCACCTTTGCATATTGCTTCCTCCTTTCTTTAATGCTTTTCAATTGCTATTATCTTGAAAACTGATATTATAGTTTGAATGTGGGGCAAAGTAAGAGTAGCAGGGCTTTAATTAAGCCCTAAGATGTCCCCTTAAGTGTGGAGTACATTGAGTTTTATCTAGTTGGTGGATTTTTTTACTTCAGAATTCATTTTTGCCTGTCATATTTTGCTAAGAATCTGCCTTTTGAGTAGTATGAAGTGGCCAGATAGTTCAATACAGGTTTGGTGAATATCTATATATATGTATGTGTAAGTGTGTTACACATATATATTTAATGACATGAAGTACTTTGGTTGCTTTGGTTGTTTGGGATTGGACAGAAATAACAGCTTTTTTTTTTTTGAGACGGAGTCTTGCTCTGTCACCCAGGCTGGAGTGCAATGGGGCGATCTCCGCTCACTGCAGCTTCCACCTCCCGGGTTCAAGTGATTCTCCTGCCTCAGCCTTCCGAGTAACTGGTATTACAGGCGCCTGCCAGCACGCCCGGCTAAGTTTTTTTATGTATTTTTAGTAGAGATGGGGTTTCACTATGTTGGCCAGGCTGGTCTTGAACTCCTGACCTCGTGATCTGCCTGCCTTGGCCTCACAAAGTGCCGGGATTACAAGCGTGAGCCACCGCGCCTGGCAAGAAATAACAGTTTTAATAAATTTCATGAAATCACTTTCTTGTATGTTAAAGGAAACAGAAAGGGTTCATTTGTGCATGGTTTAGTCTTTCTTTTGAATGTGGAAGTTTTTCTTCTTTGTGTGTTTAAAAAAAATTAAAAAGTGAAACATTTTCCAAAATGAAAAGATTTGCTAGTAAGTAAGGCATACGTCTATGAAATTATCTGCCTGAGTGTGATAATTTTATTTATATAATTTCTTTTTGTTTTCCCCCTTCCAATTCTTCATGGTTTTCTTTTTTACACACAAAGCTTACAACCTTTATTTTTCCAACTGGAAAACCAGTTTTTCCAACACTTTAAAAAAAAACCAAATTATCCTTTTATCTTATGCTGAAAGCCCTACTCATAACCAGCCCACTTATGCGTTTGACTCTGTACACTGACCCTTCATTTACTTCCCAAACCGACCCTTTTGGTAACTTTCGGTGAAGAGGTGGCTTTAATAAATATATTCTCCAGAAATCTCGAGAACCTTTGCTTGAGTCAGGATGGTAGGTGCCGCCACAGTGTAAACAGAATAGCTGAGTCCTCCGTGTAGGCGCCAGGTGCGATCTGCACAGACCACGTGTATGGGAGGCCTGGAGTCAGGCATTTCCTCAAAATGCGTCCCCTGTCTCCAGCAGAGCACACCAGGCCCCAGGGTCCCGCGGGCAGGGCTGGTCCCAGCGTATGCATGCCACTTCCTGGGCTTTGCAGGGTGATAGGCCAGAGGCTGCCCTCAGCAGGAAGCCCACTCAGAGGCCAGAGCCTCTTGTTCCGTTTGGCAGAGATCCCAGAAGGAGCCAGGGGGCAGCATCAGAACCTGGGGCCCAGGTAGTGGCACCTAAGGGCACAGCAGCTGCAGGCCTTTGGCAAGGCTAGAAGACGGTGAGTGGAAAGCCGGGGGTGTGTGGAGTGACCCCGAGAAGGGCCTGTTCAGCTGGGAGTCCTGCATTTGCCGTTTGTGTTTTATCTGGCGATTTTGAAACCAGGTTTTTATCTGGACCTCTGACAGCTGCATCTCCCTGGCCAGTCTATTACGCTCCAGAGGGCCCAGGTACTGGTCTTGTCGGAAGACGCTCTCCAAGGCGCAGACCTGCTCCGTGGTGAAGACTGTGGGGACGCCGGGGAGCCTGCCAGGTGTTTGGCCCTTTACCCGGCCACGGTCCTCTCCGGCGGAGGCAGGTTTGAGGACCTAGCCTCTGTGATGCTGACGGCCTGAGGGGGCTCCTAGGAGCCGGATGCCTGACCCGGGCCAGGGAGGCTCCTCAGGGAGACGTCGGCAGGCCTGGGGGTGTGAGCAGCTGTTTTGGGAGAGCCAGTCCACAGAGCCAAAGCTAAAGGGCTGCTGCCGGCCACGAGGTGGGGTGGAGGAGGGACATATGGCGGTCAGGTGGGCCCGAGGGAAGGCCGGGCGGGGCTGGCCAGGGACAGGATCCGCTATTTATATCATTTCTACAAAGATGTTCTTTCATTGACTTGATGTTTTTGCTTGGCATTGCTTCTATTCTTTCGTTTAGAGTCCTTACATATATATATATTTTCTGTTCTTCTATTATTGCCCTTTATTTTTAGAGTCTCTTCTTGGGAACTGAAAAGGAAACTTTCTTTTGGAACTTTTGATTTCTAGGTGTAACAACTTCTGTTCACTGATTTGATGAAAAAAAAAAATAGGATTGCACAGTATTTTTCTTTAGAAGGAAAAAACCCACCCTTTTTGTGAGTTGTAGATCAAAAGTCAACAGAGAAATGTTGGTTCCACATTAAAAATTTCCTAATACATATTACTGTCTGATGTATAAGTAGTAAATATTCTACCTTTAATAGTGTTTAGTTAGAGATGGGGGTTATCATTTGTCAGGAATATTAAAGAGAACTTTCTTTCTTTGGTTTGATATAGATGAGTGACTTTTAAAACATTTTTGTCTCTGGCCTGTGCTAAGGAATTTTTAAAAATAATATGACCTAGTACATAAATACCTACATCCACACAGATATACATTTTAACAAATATCACTAAAACAAAAGATTTATGAAGCAGTAATACCCTTAACATCTGTATTATACTCTAATATTTTCTGTTTTATTAAAAATTATAGTTGTGGGCTGGGTGCGGTGGCTCACGCCTGTAATCCCAACACTCTGGGAGGCCGCAGCAGGTGGATCATGAGGTCAGGAGATCGAGACCATCCTGGCTAACATGGTAAAACCCCATCTCTACTAAAAATACAAAAAATTAGCTGGGCATGGTGCCAGGCGCCTGTAGTCCCAGCTACTTGGGAGGCTGAGGCAGGAGAATGGCCAGAACCCGGGAGGCGGAGCTTGCAGTGAGCCGAGATCCTGCCTCTGCACTCCCGCCTGGGCAACAGAGCAAGACTCCCTCTCTCAAAAAAAAAACAATTATAGTTGTGGTTTATTAAATTTATTATATAACCTGTTAATGGGTCATAGTTTATACTTTAAAAAATATTTATCTAAATGACTTCCAAGGTTTCATCCAACAGAAGATCTATGTTACCATGGCTCCATGCTCTCATAGAGAATCAAAGCTCATCATGGAGCAGCTGGGAGCATGTTAAATTAGAAATGATAATAGAAATTCTCCCAAGACATCTGGATATTCAGTTATCCCCAACATATCTAGAAGTCCAGTGTCACCAGTTACTTAAAAAGTATAAAATCTTTGAATAAAATCTGCGATTTACTTAATACTGTTGTATCAGCGTTCAGTTTCCAGTTTTGACCAATGTTACTCTGTTTTTCTCAGTTGCTAACATTAGGGAAAGCTAGATGAAGGGTATATGGGAACTCTGTACTGTCTTTGCACTATATATATGTGTATATATGTAGTAGAAGACATTTTAACTAATAAAAAGTATAGAGCATCTTTGAGTAGTATGCTCTCAAAGATATCTAAAACCTTCTCAAAGATATCTAAAGTGTTTTGTTTGAAACTTTTGTTGTGATATATTGATGATAATATCATACAAACTGCACTGTCCCTCACAGTACATTTTAATATGACTTTTATGAGTAAGAGAAGCTTAGTGAGCAGTATTACAGTTGAGTTTATTAATCCTATTTGATGGTTACTTGACAGTTCCTTTTAGGAGTTTAGAACTAGGAGAAGAAATAGCAGAATAAATTCTTCAAAGAGGATACCAAATTACAGAGTGGGGTTGGTATTATCTTTTTTATAATTTCTGTTGTGATGGAACAAATATAATGAGGAATAGGTGAGTATAGAAATAATTTCTAGAACATTGCAAAAGATCAGGGTCAGCAACCTGGAGCTGGTAATGGGTAGCAGTGTTAGTCAATTTAAATACAAATAGGATTCTTAAATGATAAGCAAGAATAATGATCTCTATGAAGTGATGAGACACTGGAAAAACGCCACTTATTGGCTATCAAAAAAATATTTTTCACTGACTGAGTTAGAAACAAGAATATGGGATGTGCAGAATGTTTGGAAATCTCGATCTGTGTTTTGCATCTCTGAACTATTAAACCGTTGAACTAGTCTTTCTTGGCTTGATGCCTTTAGAAACTACATATTAGCTTCATCAAAAAACTCTTATTGGAGGCTGGCCTGGCAGCCCAGCACTTTGGGAGGCCAAGGTGGTAGGATTGCTTGAGGTCAGGAGTTTGAGACCAGTCTGGGCAACATAACAAGACTTCGTCTCTAGAAAAAATTAAAAAATAAATTGGACATGTGGTGCAGGCCTGTAGTCCCAACTACTGGGGAGGCTGAGGCAGGAGGATCACATGAGCCAAGAAGTTTGAGGCTGCAGTGAGCTATGATGGTACCACTGTACTCTAGCCTGTGTGATAGAGAGAGACTCTGTCTCTAAAAAACAAAAACAAGAAAACTCTCATTTGAAAAACAAAACACACCTGAAAGACTCCAAACCTAGCCCTTTTCAGAAAGTCAAGGTATAACCATTTACAGTAAAGAAAAAGGGTAATTTTAATGGCAGAGGTTAAAAGTTCAAAGAAAATTGCATGTTGGGTATTTTTTGTATACTTATCACCATGCTGACAGCAGTAAGGTGATTCAAGGGAAATACGTGAAATTGCTCTTGCCCATAGGAATGTGTGTTACCTCCAGGGAGATAAGATGGTAACAGTAAAAGTTATGTTGTCCAGTGTATGTAGAACACTGCCAGTTTCTGTATACACAGACATGGTAGTTCTCCATAGTATATATATTTTATCCTTGTTTTAGTTATGAAGAAAGAGACTCAAGTTTAATTTGCTCTTGTCGTTTATGTAGTAAGTTGTAGAATTGGATTATAAATCTATTTCTGTAAAATTCTAAAACCCATTTTATGAAATAGTTTTGTTATTGGGTATTTTGGATACTGTGAAGTAAGATAATCGAAGCCTCACTTCAAAACGTATTTTTTTCTAGAATAAAGATCACCATGAAATAAAATCATTCAAGAAAATACTTGGAATGATAGCATATGTGGGATGTAAATTTTCAAGATACATATTCAGAAACTTCAGAATGTAGCTAATTACTATTGATTTAGTTGTTTCTGTTTTCCTTTAAAAAATGTTTTTATTTAAAAATAATTAGAGATTCACTGAAAGTTGTAAAAATGGCACACAGAAGCCCATGTAGTCTGCACTCAGTCTCCTCCATTGGTTACATTTTACAGACTTATAGGACAATATTTCAAACCAGTATACTGACATTGGTAAATGTGTGTGTTGTAGTTGTTTCATTTTATCACATGTAGATTCATGCAACCACTGTAGCAATCAAGATACAGAACTTGGCCGGGCATGGTGGCTCATGCCTATAATCTCAGCTCTTTGGGAGGCCCAGGTGGGACAGATAGCTTGGGGCCAGGAGTGTGAGACCAGCCTGGGCAACATAGTGAGATCCCATCTGTACAAAAATAAAAATAAATTAGCTAGGCATGGTGGTCCATGTGTGTTGTCCTGGCTACTTGGGAGGCTGAAATGGGAGCGTTGCTTGATCCCAGGAATTTGAGGCTACAGTGAGCTATGATCACACCACTGCACTCCAGCCTGGGCAACAGAGGGAGACTGTCTCCAAAAAAAAAAAAAAAATACAGAATTATTCTGTCGCCACAAAGCTCTCCCTCATGTCGTCCCTTACTAGTCTTCCCTTCACCTCTGCTTCCCTACCATCTTTAGCCCTTGGCAACCATGTATCTGTTCTCCGTCTCTAATATTCAAGAATATTACATAAATGGAATCATAGTATGTGACTTTTTGAATACTATGTTTTTGAGTAGTGTTCTGTGTACCACAGTTTGTTGAACCCTTCACCTATTGAGGGATATTTTGTTTTTCTTCAGTTTTTAGCTCTACAAATAAAGCTGCTATGAATATGTATGGATTTTGTATAGATGTAAATGTTTATTTCTTTGGGATAAATGCACAGGAGTGTGATACCTGGGTTGTGTAGTAAATATATGTTTAGTATTCTAGGAAACTGCTACACTATTTTCCAGAGTTGCTGTACTGTCTCGCATCCCAATCAGGAATGTATGAGAGATTCAGTTTCTCCTCATCCTCCCCAGCATTTGTGGTTGTCAATATTTTTATTTTGGTTGTTCTGATAGGTGTGTGATATATCGTTATGGCTTTAATTGATATTTCCATAATGGTTAGGGATGTTGAATATCTTTTCATATGTGTAAGTGTGTGTGTGTGTGTGTGTGTGTGTATCTGTGTGTCTATTTAGCTGTGTGTCTGGTGAAATGTCTCTGTCTTATGCACATTTTCTATAAAATTGTTTTTTTTACTGTTGCGTTTTGAGAGTTTTGTATATATTTTAGATATGAATCCTTTGTTAGATATGTGGTTTGCAAATCTTTTCTCCCTTTCTATAGTTTGTCTTTTCATCCTCTTAACATAGTTTTTCATAGAGCAGAAGTTTTTTATTTTGATGAAGTCCAGTTTATCAATTTTTTTTTTTTGTGAGTGTGCTTTGGGTGTCATGTCTGAATCTCCTCACCAAATCTAGATCCCCAAAGGTTTTTTCCTCGGTTTTCTTTTAAAAGTTTTATGGTTTACATTTAAATACACATTTTAAGTTAGCTTCTTTGTATTGGTGTCATGTTTAGGTCAAGGGTTTTTGTTTCGGTTTTTTGCCTATGGTTATCCATTTGTTCCAGCACCATTTGTTGGATAGCTGTCTTTCCTCCATTGAATTGCTTTTTTACCTTTGTATAAAGACAGTTGGCCACACTAGTGTGTGTCTGTTTCTGGGTTCTCTGTTATGTTCTGTTGAACTCTGTGTCTCTTTGTCAACTCCTCACAGTGTTGATTACTGAAGTTACATAATAAGTGTTAAAATAAAAGAGTGGTTTCTTATACTTTATTCTTTTTCAAAATTGTAAAATTGTTTGAATTATTCTGTGTTCTTTGCCTTTCCATGTAAATTTTAGAACAAATCTTTTCTTGTATTTTTACTTTCACCTTCCATGTTTTTATTGCTGGTATATAGACATACATTTCAATTTTTGTGCTTTGATCTTGTGTCCTGTGAACTTGCTGAATTCACTTATTAGTTCTAGGTAATTAAAAAATACATTTCTTTCTGCACAGACAATTATTCCATCTTTAAATAGGGACATTTTTATTTCTTGGTTTCTGATCTGTTTGCCTTTCATTTTGATAAGGTTTGGCTCTGTGTCCCCACACAAATCTTATGTTCAGTTGTACCAGTGTTAGAGGTTGGGTGGGTGGGAGGTGTTTGGATTATGGGGATGTTTTCTCATGAATGGTTTAGCACCATCCCCTTGGTGCTGTTCTCGTGATAGTGAGTGAGTTATCGTGAGATCTGGTTGTTTAAAAGTGTGGCTCCTCCCTCCTTTCTCTCTTCCTCCTGCTCTGGCCATGTAAGATGTGCCTACTTCCCTTTTGCCTTCTGCCATGATTGTACATTTCCTGAGGCCTCCCAGAAGCAGAAGCCTCAATGCTTCCTGTACAGCCTGCAAACCCATAAGCCAATTAACTACCTGTTCTCAGGTATTTCTTTATAGCAATGTGAGAATGGGCTAATACATGTTTAATTTCTTACCTTACTGCACTGGCTAGATCTTCAAGCACTGTGTTTACAACACGGTTTACAACACAGTGCTTGAGGAGTAGTGGGAGTGGACATCATTGCCTCATTCTTGATCTTGGGTACAAAACATTCAGTCTTTCACCATTAAGTCTGATTTTAGGTGTAGATTTTTAGTAAATATTTTAAATCCAATTGGACATGTTCTTCTTCCTAGTTTTTTGAGAATTTTTATCATGAATGGGTGTTGAATTTTGTTAAATGTTTTGCTGCATCAATTAACTGATCATGTGATTTCTCTTTTTTGACCTGTTAATGTGGTAGATTACATTGATTGAATTTTAAATACTGAACCAATCTTGTATGCCTGTAATAAACAATACTTGGTCATAATCTAAGAGTCTTTATGTATGTTGCTAATATTCTATTAAGGGCTTTTTGTCTCTATAGTCATGAAGGATATTTGTCTGTAGTTCCCCTCACCATAACCCCTTTGGCATTCTTTTTCTGATTTTTTATATCAGGGTACTGTTGTATTCCATAAAAAGAGTTCGAGGCATTCTCTCTTCTTCTGTTTTCTGGAAGAGATTGTATAGAGTTGACATTACATCTTTAAAAGTTTGGCAGAATTCTTCCTGAAAACAGCCACATCTGGAAATTTTCTTTTTTTAGGAGTTTTAAATGTGTGAATTCAATTTATTGAATACCTATAGGGCTTTTCAAGTCATCTTCATGTTGGATAAGTTGTGATAGCTGTGCTTTTTGAGGATTTGGCTCATTTTGTCTTAAGTTGTCAAATTTCTGTGTGTAGAATGGTTCTTAGTATTCCCTTATTCTTTTGATGTCTACAGGGTCTCTAGTGATAATCTGTGATTCTTTTCTGATATTGATGATTTGTGTCTTTTTTCTTTGTCAGTGTTGCTGGAAGTTTGTCGGTTCTATTATTCTTTTCAAAGAACCAAGATTTTGTTTAATTGCTTTTATCTATAGTTTTTTTCTGTTTCCAGTTTTAATGATTTCTATTCTTAGATTTACTACCTTCTGCTTTCTTTAGATTTACTTTCCCCTTTCTTGTTCTTTGTTCTTGAGGTGTGGGCTTAGATTATTTATTTGAGACGTTTCCTCTTTTCTTCCTTTTTTTTACTCCCTTGCGCAGGCTGGAGTGCAGTGGCATAATCATAGTTCACTGCAGCCCCAAACTCGTGGGCTCAAGTGAACCTCCTGCCTCAGCCTCCTGAGTGGCTAGGACTACAGATGCACACCTGGCTAATTCTGATCTATGTATTTAGTGTTATGAATTTTTCTCATTTCTGCATCTCACAAATTGTAATATATTGTATTTTATTTTTGTTCAGTTTAAAAATTTCCCTTGATAATTCATTGACCCCCGGATTATTTTAGAAGTGTAGTTTCCAAGTGTTTGGAGATTTTTCCTGTTGTCTTTGTTATTGATATTTAGTCTGATTCCATCATGGTCAGTGAATACACTATGTATAATTTCACTACTCTTAAATTTGTCAGGTAAGTTTGGTAAAACATACTTTTCAAAATCTATTTCTAATTTTTCGTTTTGCCTTCTTAGTTCCTCACTTTCCTGCTTTCTAGGACAAGCCCATACAAACCTGTGGCTTACCAGAGGTACAGCTGTAGCATTTTAATGAGTGTATGTATTTATGCAAACTATATACTCTGCTTTCACTTCAGAATCTGTTATGAGTTTCCATGTAACTAAGTGTACAACTATTTAATAAATTTACTTAGTATTCTACTATAGTAATACACCATAATTTATTGTCATTTTTGTTGTGGAGTTTGTTTCTAGTCACCATGAAGTAACAGACAGTAGCACTGACAACAAACATGGGGGCATTTTCAAACATGACAGTAGTTCCTAGTCTGTGTTCCCATCTTTTTTTAGAGTATAAAAGTACAGGTATATGGGATGTTGATCTTGCTTGATGGGCTCACTGGACCTCCTGTTTTTTAAATTGATATTGTTAGAGGCCATAAGCACCTCTTCCTCTATGGTGGCTACCTCTTATTTCGAAGCTATTATATTATTTGGGCTAACCCTCTGGGCACAGGTACCATTTTGTCTTAGATGGACATTGAGTATTTCAGAGGATATGGAGATTCAGTGTCCCACTTCACCTAGCCTCTGCCCCCATAGGAATGTGAACTCCTTGATTGGGACTCAGATGTAAGTGATTTCCTTCCTGTATGTGTGTAATATGTGAGTGGGTGGTTATACTTAACGGAGTACTGTATGTAGGGGATTAGGGTCTTTACCATATTTGCTATATTAATTAAAGGCTATAGCTACCTAGTGTGGAGGATGTTTAATGGGAATTTCATGTCTTTTCTAAATTTAGTGGGAGAACCTTTTAGGATTCTGGCTTTTGCCAGTGGATAGAGGTTACTGCCATTTACTGAGATGGGAAAGAATGGAGAAGAAACAGATTTGGAGTGCAGTTAAGACTTCAGGGGTAGACATGTCTGTAAGACATCCAAGAGGAGTTGTCAAATACATGTTTCATATAGGAGACTGGACTCAGGAGAGATCTAGATGAGAGAGGTAACCATGGGAGTTGATTGCATAAAGCTTCTGCTGTTTCAGACCTCTATTGCTTCTGTAACCCACCTACTGCTCCCTACTGTTCCAAGTCAGGTATACTCCTATTTTAGAGGTATTTATTTTCTGTTCCCTCTCATTTGCTAAGGTCTAATATAACCTTTTCAGTCTTGCCTTTCATTTCACCCCAACCCACTTCACCCTACCCTACCCTGACATTCCCCAGGCCCCTGCTCTGCTTTTTTCTCTATGCTGACTAGTTTCATCTCTACTAGCTTTGTATGGCTAAAGCAGATAGAATAAAGAGAAGCAGTGATAAAAGAGGTAAAGCAGGAGAGGGTAGGCAGAGACTAGATCCTCCAGGGCTATTTTACGAAATTTGGTCTTCATTTTCAGAAGAGTGGAAGATGAAAGTTTTTTTTTTTTTTTTTTTTTTTTTTGGATGGAGTCTTGCTCTGTCACCAGGCTGGAGTGCAGTGGCGCGATCTCGGCTCACTGTGACCTCCGCCTCCCGGGTTCAAGAGATTCTCCTGCCTCAGCCTCCTGAGTAGCTGGGATTACAGGCACATGCCACCACGCCCAGCTAATTTTTGTATTTTTAGTAGAGATGGGGTTTCACCACGTTGGCCAGGATGGCCTTGATCTCCTGACCTCATGATCCGCCCACCTTGGCCTCCTAAAGTGCTGGAATTACAGGCGTGAGCCACCGCACCCGGCATAGATGAAAGTTTTTGAGTGGAGGAGACCTGACCATGTTTGCATAGAGAAGCAGTATGGGAAAGGCAAGAGTGGTTATGGGTAGATCAAGTGGGAGATTATTGCAGTAAAATAGAAACAAAACCAGAACCGAAACACATTTAGTGAGTGATCCAGGCACTCTCCTAAGTGTTGAAGAAATTAGGATGGTTCCAGCTCCCACTTAAAGAGTAAGTCTAGAAAGTTAGAGAAATTATTTCTACTTAAAGATAAGTGCTCTAGAAGAGGAAGTTCATGGTGGGAGTATAAAGGAGTACATTTGATCCAGAGGTTCCAGGTTTGTAAATCTGAACTTAATAGTTGAACAGCTTTCACAAAATTACTACTTAGAATTAGTCTCACAAAATTCTAAAATTTAGAAACCAAAGGGATGTTTATCTGATTTTGACTAGAGATTAGAAAATTTTCTAGTGTGTTTTAAGAAATTTTAGTTTTTTTGGATGTTAATAAGTATGACACACAAAAAGTAGTTAAGTTTGGACAATTCTAGATTAAACTAACAGTATTCTTTATTGCGGAATTTCTCAGAATTTATGATACGCTTAGGTACATTATAAATCTTCTAGAAATGTATATAATGTGTAGCATTTCTCAGACTCAGTTGGCCATAGATCCTGTTACATTAATGAATGATCTGTGGATACAGGGCAAACTTTAGGAAATGCTGGCTGACATAATTTGCCCAAGATCTTAACAACTAGTTAAAGGTAAGCTATAATTAAAATACAGTTTCACAACCTTGTCCTTTGAGTTTTCTAAGACATTTCAGTATTACCATATGAAACAGTGTTAACTATGAAACTACCAGGATTCTTTTTTTTGCAGGGGTAGGGGGACAGGGGTCTCACTCTGTTGCCCAGGCTGGAGTGCAGTGACACCATTTTGGCTCACTGCAACCACCACCTCCTGGGGTCAAGCCATCCTCCCGTCTCAGCCTCCTGAGTAGCTCCTTGATATAGACCAGGTGGTCCAAGTGCTACTATGCCTGGCTAATTTTTGTGTCTTTTTTAGAGATGAGGTTTCACCATCTCACCCAGGCTCCAAGATTCTTTTGGCCACATATTAATCCTATATTACTTTTGGAATTAATGAAATTCTAAATTTGGCATAATATAACTAATAACTTTGTATCACTCAGTGGGCAAATATTATATAGAGTTAGTTTAAGTCTATGTGAAATTTATGACCTAGGAATGTGTAATGAAACAACACTTTTCTGTTTTTTTTTATTGCTGCTTTTTGTGGCTTTGAAATATTAAGAATACTTCATTTTAGCTTTCTTAGCTTTGATTCCGTCATTATTTTGGCAGATTATACTGTTTTAGAACTTACATATGGTAAAAATAATGGCATAGTAAAAATGCAACATTATTGATACTCAATTATTAGAAAGAATGTTTGGAAAGTATTCTAGTAACTACTTTTCATGTATTTCTAGATGAGGCAGGGATTGGCAGTCTAGGGCCCACAGCTTTCTTTTTTTGTATGTCCCATGATCTAAGGTTGTATATTTAAAAATCATTGAAAAAAATTAGTAGAAGATTGTTTTGTGATGTGTAGAAATTATATGAAATTCAGATTTCAGTGTCCATAAAAATAAATTTTACTGGAGCACCACCACCTTCATTTGTTGATGTATATTGTCTATGACTGCTTTCTCAATACAACAGCAGTATTGAGAAGGTGTGACAGAAACCCTATCTAAAGTATTTGCAGTTTGGCTCCTTTCAGAATGTTTGTGGGTTTCTTCTAGTCTATATTAAGGAATAATAGAGTTTATGGGATTATTTTATAAGTTTAGGTATATGAAATATAGGGAGCTATGTTTTATATACAACCAAATCTTTAAGTCAGTGTCTTCTAATAATTTCCACTTATTTGTCCCTGCTGGTTCTAGTTTCTTTTTTTTTCTGGTAGAAGTTATATATTTTATTCTAATTTCATTTAATTTTCTTCTTTTTTCCTATTACTCAGTAAACACTATATGATGTATATTATTATAGGAAGCTCTTGGGTTTGAGAAGTATCTTTGTAAAATAAACAAAATTTGAATAATTTTATATTGTTTCTATACACTTGATTGATGGGGAACACTTTTATATTTGAAGTTGACTTTGATGGGCTAAGTTCTTTTCAAAAATAATTATTTCAAATGATCGTATTAGCAACAGAATGTTATTCTTACTGGATTTAGTTGGCCCAAGGAAGTCATAATTTAGTTTGTTCCTAACACAACTGGAGTAAATATTCTTGGAATACTTCACCTCTTTGATTTGAATGTTGTTACCAGTTTCTAAAATTTTAAGTATCTGTTTGTATTCTATTTGATAGCTCTCGTGTTGGTTCTTAAGAGGGTTTATTAAGTTTTCGTTTCCAAATATTGAAGAATTTTGCAGTTGAATTTTTTATTTTGCAAATTTTATGGTTTGGGAGAGGTAAAAATAATATCAAACCAGAGCAAGGATAATGGAATTATTGATGTCTTGTTCAAACATCTAAAACATGGAATTTTAAAGAAGAAGCTTTAAATATGTAGGAGCCTCTAAGATGCTAAACACATCCTTTTCAGTGTAATTTTTAGTTTCAGTTGTAATACAGAAGTTTATTTTCAACCTGAGTGATCTGAGAAGGTTGTTGAGCATGAGGATACCAAGTACGGCTCATTAGCACCTTACTAGTAGTACTATCTTTTTTTCTTAGGAAGGGTCAGCTAGGCTAGAATGTGGTGCCAGGCTTCCATGTCTTTCATTTTAGCATCTCACTCCTCTACCAGATCTTTTAGTAATAAATTCTCCTTGTTAGCACAGATGAAACTAGTATCATGTCCTCCCTTCAAAGAGCGTAGAAACAATTGTATACAATCTCCATGATTAAGGAATTTCTAGGTATTCACAAATTGTATTCTTTTTCCTTTGTTAGTGTAGGTACAAAGATAAATTGAATAAAATACACTATTAAAGAAAATTGTCAAGTGGATTTAGAAACTCAAAGGAACCAGTGAAATTAATGTATCATAGAAAAAATTTTCACTATTAAACTGTTAAATTGTTAAAACCAAGATACTACAATTTAAATAATATCTGTTGAACTTTAACAAGAATTTGTGGGTTTTTCTTTTTTGTTTCAAAATAATGGTTATGTTTCATATTAATCTTTAGCAACTAAAATATATTGTGGTGTCTTCTTATGGAATCATTTGTATGTTCAGCAAGCAATTTTTTATGTTTTCAGAAATAGTTGATATCATTTCATATTAACTATTTCTATACCAACAGTAACTGGTATTGCTTACACCATATTAAAAAACACTTATTTTTTTAAATCAATTTTTTACTAGTTGTACCAACTAAATCTAGTAAGAATATGACTCAGGTCATTTGAAATATTCTTTTTTTTTTAAAAGAGTCCATCAGAGCAACTTCAAATATAATTGCAATTTCACTGGCAGTCTAATAAAATTCCATCCACTAAAGTTCTAGACTTAATATTTTCCAATATATTCTTAAATTCAGTCACTGTCCCATGCTTACTTATTTTTAAAAACTCATTAGGTACCTCTGTTATTACTGTCCAAACTGAATGATATCAACTATTTCTGAAAACATAAAAAATTGCTTGTTGAACATACTAATGATTCCATAACAAGATGCCACAATATATTTTAGTTGCTAAAGATTAATATGAAATGATATCATATGACCTGAGTCATATTCTTACTAGATTTAGTTGGTACAACTAGTAAAAAATTGATTTAAAAAAATAAGTGTTTTTTAATATGGTGTAAGCAATACCAGTCACTGTTGGGATAGAAATAGCTATTATTTGAAAAAGGGAGAAGAGTCAGTTTCCTACAGTCATATAGGTTTGTAAAATGCTGGATCAAGGAAAATTTAAATGTTTTCTTACTGTAGAACTTCTCAGAGCCTTTATTTTTTGATTTTCGTGAGTATTTAATTTTTTGTATTTATTTTATACAGTATAAAATGTAATAAATTCAAATGTTAATGTAAATATTATGCCACCCCTGCATTCCAGTTACCCAATTTTGCCCCGTCCCCTGTCAGTTTCATGTATTATCCTTTCAGGATATTCTCTGGATATGTATATGTATTTGCTTTAATTAAGAAAGTATCATTCTGATAGTAATAGTATTCTGAATCTGTTTTTTTTTTCCTTTGAAAAATACCTTAAACAGCATTCTATGTCAGTATATAAGAAGCTGCATAATTTTTTCTAAGTTGATTATGAAAATTTTAGAAACCCTGCAGCCATATAGGTCTATTTAACTCCCAGCCCATATATAGTTGTCATTTGTATTACATCTATATAGATCATAACTTCCACAATGTTACCATTTTTTGCTTTAGTCTGTATCTTAAAGAAATTAAGAGAAAAAGGTCTTGAATTTATTTGCCCACATAGCTATCATTTCTCATGTTTTTGTTTCGTTTTGTTTTGTTCTTGTGTTTGTGTTTGTTTTTGTTTTCTCAGAAGATCCAGGTTTCTGGCTTTACTTTTCTTCAGCTTGAACATCCTTTAGTACTTCTTGTAGTGTAGGTCTTCTGGCAATGATTTCTCTGAATTTTTATTTACTGAAAACATCTTTATTTTGCCTTCATTTTTGAAGGATATTTTCATTGAATATAGAATGCGAAGTTGACAGCTTTCTTTTTGTTTTTCTTTCTTTTTTTTTTTACTTTCAGCACTTTTATAAAGACTTTAAAGATGTTGTTCCACTGTCTCTTAGCCTCAGACTGTTTTCTCTTGAGAAGTCAGCCATCATTTGAATTGTTGTTCCCTGTAAATAATATGTCTTTTTAGATTTTAGCAGGTAAACTAGAATATATCTTGTGTGGTTTTCTTTATATTAATCTAGTTCACTGAGCTTCTTGAATATGTAAATATGCCTTTTACCAAAGGAAATTTTTGGGTCTTATGTCTTTAAATATTTTTCTGTTCCCCTCTTTTTCTCCTTTCCTTCTGTTAGACCATTATATTGTCTAACAGGTCCCTAAGGTTCAGTTCATTTTTTTAACTTCTTTTTTTCTCTCTGTTAGGTTGTATAATTTCTGTTGATTAATCTTGATTCCTTGGTCATCTCCTTTCGGCTATTATATCTATCCAGTGAATTTTAAATTTGAATGTCATATTCTAGAATTTGTTTGGCTACTTTTTATAATTACTGTCTCCGCTGAAATTCTCCATATATTTATTCATTAAAGGCATATTTTCTTTGGTCTTTTTGAACATAGTATAACTTTGCTGCTAGTTCTTTTTTTTGTTTTTTGGATACAGAGTCTCCTCTGTCACCCAGGCTGGAGTGTAGTAGCATGATCTTGGCTCACTGTAACCTCTGCCTCCTAGGTTCAAGTGATTCTCATGCCTCAGCCTCTGAGTAGCTGGCATTACAGCTGTGTGCCACCACACTTGGCTAATTTTTATATTTTTAGTAGAGACAGGGTTTTGCCGTGTTGGTAAGGCTGGTCTTGAACTCATAGCCTCAAGTGATCCACTGACCCCAGCCTACCAAAGTGCTGGGATTACAGGCGTGAGCCACCACACCCGGCCCCTTGCTGCTAATTCTAACATCTCCGTCATTTCAGGGTAGTTTTCTACTGATAGTTTTTTTTCTCTTGGAAATGGATCATTTTTTCCTGTTGCATATGTTGAATAATTTTGGATTGTATTCTGGACATTGTAAAATTATATGTTGTAGAACCTAGATTCTGTCATGTTCCTCTGAAGTAAGTGTGTGTGTGTGTGTGTGTATTTTAGACAGGCCTCACTCTGTCACCCAGGCTGGAGTGCAGTGGTGCAATCTTGGCTCACTGCAACCTCCAACTCCCAGGCTCAGGTGATCCCCTCACCTCCGCCTCCAGAGTAGCTAGGACTATAGGCACATGCTACCATGCCTAGCTAATTTTTTGTATCTGTGTAGATATGGGGTTTTGCTTTGTTGCCCAGCCTGATCTCTAACTCCTGTTTTCAAACAATCCATCCACCTTGGCCTCCCAAAGTGTTGGGATTATAGGCGTGAACCACTATGCCTGGCCAAAAAAATTTTTTAGGCAGGTAGTTAGTTGGCTGGAGTCTCAACAAAACTTCTTTCTGTACTGGGTGACTGGCACCTCAAATTCTAATCTCTTAGCTAAGTTTCTTTGAATCGGTTCCAGGTCTGTGTGTGTGGTTCAGGGGTCAGATAGAGATTCGAACAGTTTTATACTTAGAATATGAAGCTCTCTCTCTCTCCAGATTATTTACTTATTTAGACAAGAGTCTTGCTCGTCTTGCTCTTTTGCCCAGGCTGGAGTGCAGGGGCGCGATCTTGGCTCACGGCAACCTCTGCCTCCTGGGTTCAAGCAATTCTTCTGCCTCAGCCTCCTGAGTAGCTGGGATTACAGTTGCCCACCACCACGCCCTTTTTAGTAGAGATGGAGTTTCACCATATTGGCCAGGTTGGTCTCAAACTCCTGACCTCATGATCCACCTACCTTAGCCTCCAAAAGTGCTGGGATTACAGGCGTGAGGCACCGTGCTCGGCCTCAGATTTTTTATTTCTAATAATTCCTCCTTCATATTCCAGAGGCTGTGGAATATGAGCCCTTATCTCTGGGTCTTCAAACCAGTAAGACTGTTTTCTAGTGGCATTTTAGCTATTTCACATGGAATAGATGGGCCTGCCTTCAAATTCAAGCTAGTAAAAGAAAAAAAAGGGAGAGAAATGTATCCTATGTTGTTCTTTTTTTCCAGATGTTAACTTGCCTCCAGTGTCCACCTGTTTCATTCACTTTTTGCTACCTTTAGATGATTTGTTTTTTACAGTTTGTTCAGAATTTATCGTTTCCTGCAGGAGAATCAGTTCAGTGAGAGTTTACTTGACCATACTGGAAATAGGGTTACTGCTTTATTTATTTAAGAACTGTTTAGTATCCCACTGTGTGATTTCTCTGTAATTTATTTAACTTCTTAGTCCTGTATTCATGGACATTTAGTTGTTTTGAATCTTCTGATGTTATCAGTGTTGCAGAATATATCTTTATACATACACATGGTGAGACATTCTTACGGGTACTTGGAGTACATCAACAGACATTTCTGTCCTCCTGAAGTTTACATTCTAGTTGGGGGAGATAGAAAATAAAAAATAAATACAAGTACATTGTATAGTAGATTAGAAAGTGAAAAGTGCTTATATAGGAAGAGTAGGGCCCGATTTGAGTTAAGGAATGGGAATCACAATTTAAATTAGAGAAGTCTTACTGAGAGGTGAGATTTGAATGAAGACTTCTAAGAAGGTGAGAGAGTAAGCCTTGAGGATGTCTGGGGGAGAAGCAGGAGATCAGCCATTGTAAAGGCCCTAAAGTGGAGGCTTGTATGGTGAGTTTGAGGAGCAGAAAGGAAGCCAGTGTGTCTAGAGAAGAGTAAGTGGTAAGTGAAGTAGTGAGTGGTGTAAGAAGAAGCCAAAGATATGACTGGGAGCCAGATTTATGTAAGGCCTTGTAGGCCACTGTAAAGATTCTGGCTACTACTCTGAATGAAATGCAAAACCAATGTAGGTTTTTTTTTTATTTTTTATTTTTTTGAGATGGTGTCTTGCTCTGTCACCAAGCTGGAGTGCAGTGGCACGATCTCGGCTTACTATATCTTCTGCCTCCGGGTTCAAACGATTATCCTGCCTCAGCCTCCTGAGTAGCTGGGATTACAGGCGTGCGCCACCACACCAGCTAACTTTTGTATTTTTAGTGTAGACAAGGTTTCACCATGTTAGCCAGGATGGTCTCAATCTCTTGACCTCGTGATCCGTCCACCCCAGCCAGTGTAGGTTTTGAGCAACATAGTGATGTGATCTGACTTTAATTTTTGAAAGAGCCATTTTGCTGATTAAGAGAGCAGTTGGGAGGTTATTACAGTAATCTAGACTAGAGATAAGGCTGTTTTGAATGTTTTGGAGTTTTCTACCAGTATAATTAGGTGAAGAATGATACCTCTTTGGCATTTATTTTGCATTTCTTTAATTATGAATAAGGTCAAATATCTTCTCATATGCATAAAGTCATTTATATCTCCTTTTCTGTGGTCTGTAAGTGTATATAACCTGTGCTGTTTTTTGTGTTGATTCAGTGGTCTTTTTCTTTTTTCTGAGATGGAGTCTTGCTCTGTCACTCAGGCTGGAATGCAGTGGCATGATCTCGGCTCGCTGCAACTTCTGCCTCTTGGGTTCAAGCAGTTCTGCCTCAGCCTGCTGAGTAGCTGGGATTACAGGCACCCACCACCACACCTGGCTAATTTTTGTATTTTTAGTAGAGATGGGGTTTCACTATGTTGTCCAGACTGGTCTTCAACTCCTGGCCTCAGGTGATCCAGCCGCCTCGGCCTCCCAAAGTGTTGGGATTGCCAACATGGGCCACCGTGACCAGCCTCAGTGGTCTTTTTCTTACTGACTTGTGCTCAGTATTTTTTAAAGCTCCTCATGCACTTCCAGTGTGTAGGCGAAGATGAAACCATTGATCTAGCCCATCCTCATCATGTAGCTGCCTCAAGGTCAGATCATACCCAGTGTTAAGAGGTAGTTGGAGTCTGTAGTCACAAAGTGCATTCACTCCCAGCACTTCCCTGTCCGGATCTCACATGCATCCTTTCACTTTGAACTTGTCCTTCTCCTAGTCCTGATTGCTTTACTCCCACAGAGCTGAGAACCTGGCCCTTGCTGGTCCTATCTCTCCCTTGCAATCATTCACTTTTAAGTTGAGAGGAATATAGTAATGTAGTATTGCGGTTAGGGGGGCTGTAGAGCCACTCTACCTTCATTTGAAACCTGGCTCCACCTAGGCCAAGCAACCTATCTTCTCTGTTTTTCAGTTTCTTCAACTGTAAAATGGAAATGATAATAATATGTATTTGCCTTATCAGGCTATTGTGAGGATTAGATGAGTTACTGCATGCTCAGTGCCAGCGTATAGTAAACCACTTAGTAATTGTTAGCTATAACCTATCCTTCATTTAACAAATATGTAATGGACTCCTTTTAAGTGCTGGGTATCATGCTAGATACCATACCCTAGGGTGTCAGTGAATATGACTCCCTTTTTCCCTGTGTATGAGCAGAAATCGTCCCTTTTGTAGCCTTAGAACACTATTCCTGGAATAGCATACATATCATTTACTCAACTTTTTCCTTTGTTGAGGAATTATGAGGTCTAATACAGGGTTCTTAAGCATTTGCAGGGGAATCTGGCCTTTCTAAATTTGAGAAGTAACAGGATATACTTATTTTGATTATATTAGAATTATATTTTGATAAGAGTCAAGTGACAACTAAGATTATAAGTTTAGCTCTTCATCTGTTTGATTTTATCACGAGTTCACCAGCTCTGAAGTGTTCAGTTTCTGGCCAGAATTTCTTATACATAACTGAGGTGATTTTAGCTTCCTGAGAGATCACCATGGTCATACTCTTGTCAGTCTTGATCACTGTCCTGCTTTGGAGTTCTCAGAGTCTTACAAGCTCAGATTGTATTGCAGGTTTCTAAGTCTCATAAGAAGTGTCATCCTCTGCAAATAAGATTATATGGTCTTATTTGCAAACTTTTTTTTGTTCTCTTGAGTGAATTTTTCAGGATAACAGAGAACAACAAGTAAAATTTGCTTAAGATGCATTCTTTCTTTACTCCCATGTGGGTCTCAGATTTTCAGAATTCTCCATGTTATTTTCTCAAATACTTAAGGAACCTTATATACACTGGGTTTGAATGACTTATTGGTTTGCTTGACATCCTGTCTTTGTAAGAATATGTGGCAGGCTTTTTCTCCAAATCAATAAAGGCAGCAAGACTTTTTTTTTTTTTTTCAATGTACTGAACTTAATAGTTGTTTACATGTTCATTTTAAAATGGAAATAAAACTATCTTATATTCTGATCTTTTCTAAATCCAAATCAGTTCTTTATGTTGGCTTTCAATAGTCTGTATTTCTAATGTAATATAATACAATATTCTTAATATTATACCTACTATCAGCAAGTATTTTTTGCCCTTGTTCTCTTGCTCATGTTCGTGCGCTGTCTCTCTCTCCCTTCCTCCCTCTGTCTTCCTCCCTCCCTCCCTCTCCTCCCAGCCTTCTTGCCTCCCCCTTATCCCTCCTCTCTCTCATTAAGATAAAAATGAGCAACTTAGGCTCTTTGGCTGTTCTCTTTTGTGGGTGGATAAGATGTAGGATCATAGGCCGTAATGTTTGGACTATATATTTAATCATCTCAGGTATTATTCTCATCATGGCTTACTGCTTTTTTCAGTTTGAGTTTCCTGGGAGCTTATTATTCATTAATTTCCCAGGCTTTTTCTTGGCTTCAGTTACAAGGACCTTGACCAACTTGCTTTGTTTCCTTACAATTTGTTGACATTCTCATGTTCTCTGGTCAAGATGCACTTCTTTAAAGATAAATGAGTTACTAGACTCCTGTACTGTAATTGACTGACAAGTCACAGAACAGTCTATATAGAACAGAATCCCAAACATGTAAATAAACGACCTTTAAGACATAAGAAAAAGAGAATTTTTAAAAATTGTAGTAATGTTATTATTTTATGTTAAATTCTTCCAGAGATTTACTTAGTTGGTTTCTACTGGTTTTTATAATATCTGAATTTATCAGCTTATCTTCTGCACACTGCTTGGTTTTTTGAACTGCATTGGCATTCTTTTTTTATTCCTCTTTTTTTTTTTTTTAGAGATGAGGTCTCACTCTGTTGCCCAGGCTCCTGGAGTGTAGTGGTAATCAACCACAAGGGTACATTTGATGCTGAGCTCACTGTACCCTTGAATTCCTGGACTCAAGTAATGCTCCTGCCTTTGCTCCTGAGTAGCTGGGGCTACAAGGGCGTACCAACATGCCCAGATAATTTTTTACGTTTTTTGTAGAGACAGTCTTGCTGTTTAGGCCAGGCTGGTCTCAAACTCATGGCCTCAAGTGATCCTCCGGTTTTGGCCTCCTAAAGTGCTGGGATTATAGGTGTGTGCCACTCTGCTTGGCCTAGATTGGCATTCTTGAGTGACCAATTAACCAAATGTCAGGTCTCCTAGACAGGCATGAAGTGGTGTTCTTCTGGGTATGTTACAAGCACTGATGGGAAACTGGGGGTGCCACTGACCATATGAAATGAAAGTCTAGAGATTCTGCCAGCATAACCGCAGACGTTTCCTGAACCTCCCCCCAGGAGCTGGTGGCTAAGGGTATTATTTACAGGGAATAACCAAAAGCCTGAGAGATGCTGAATCTTCATGGAAACATTGTAGAATATCAAAGAAGGCTGATGGATTAGTTGCCAAAAGGGGAAGAGGGCAACAACTATGATTTCCTGGGGCTACTATGTTCTGACATAGCATGTACCTTGCACAGTGTGACACAGCCAGTGAAGGGCTGAGCTGGCCCTCCAGCCCAGGAGTAATATGTCATCAAAGCTCGTGCTTTTTCTGCTATGCTACACTAACTCATGTAAACATCCACTCTTTGGGAATAGTAGGATGTCATGATGACTGAGTTATTTCAGAATATCTTCAAAAACTATTTTATCCACAGAAAAGAATGTCTTTGGCCACACTTTGTATTTAGTATGACTAAAGTACGTGTATCCATATTGTGAACAGAAATACCATCATAACCCGAGGCCAAAACTGTTGGCCTTTCAAAGCTCTAAGTATTACTTCAGCCTCTTTCTATGTGTGGTAGTCAGACTGGATATCAATATTGTCTCTTTACCAATATCGTCTCCCTTATTTGTTGCTGTGTTTTACTTCGGGGTACGTGGCAAAGATAAAGAGGATTCGATAGTTCTCAGCTTAGTGTGCATCCTGGAATGAGCCACAGTTCACACTGACTAACTGATGTAAAAGCATACCTTGAGTATCTGCAGCAGTGCAGGAAAAGGAGAGCGTAGGTAATTAAAATCCACATAGTGCATTCCCCAGAGGATTTGTGCAGGAAAAAATTTACAAATTAATTTAAAATGACTGAAAATTATGAATTGTTTAACAATCCAAGGTACTTTAAAATTGGAAGAGTTTTCTGAAAGTTCCAAGTACTGTACTATTTTAGCAAATGTTGCTTTTTTTTACACTTTTGATATTAAATAGTATGAAAGGATCCAGGTAGTTGAGCAAAGTTCTTTTTCCTATTTCTCTGAAAAGCATCTCTATAAAACATACAAATAAAAAAAAAAATTAACCAGGTGTGGTGGTGCACGCCTGTGGTCCCTTTTACTTGGGGAGGATTTCTTGAGCCTTGGAAGTTGAGGCTGCAGTGAGGCATAATCGCACCACTACACTTCAGCCTGGGTGACAGAGGGAGACCCTGCCTCAAAAACGAAAAGTGGGCTTAGAGTCAGACAGTGGGATTGGCTCCAGATAATCTGTATAATTCCAGTAAATCATCTGGTTTGGATTGTAATGAACCCCCTAAAGTGTATTATTCATAGCCGAAGAAATTTCTAAGACCGTTAAATGATTACTGTCAATAATCTGAGACTACTTGCATTGCCTAAAATCTTACAGGATATCTCCATGTGGCAGTTCCAGCTAATAAATTATATTTCTACTTTCAGTTTCTATGAAGCTACTTTAAAACCCTGCAATTGTTTTTTTAAACATTTGTGTCCTTCTGATGATTGTGAGACTATGAAACAAAATGATTTTCTTTTAGATTCTTATCGCAGGTGAGAAGATAAAGTGTTGTATAAAATAGTATATTAAACGTACTTATTCCTTGGCATATATGTTTAGATTTTTAATTGTAATTTTTATGATGTGTTGGAGCCAGCATTTTCCTATAGAAATATAACTCAAGATTTAATATTGGGCAACAGTGGGAAAATGGGATTTAGTATGAAAATATTTGCTTTATGTAAACCTTTTTATGAATGCACCTAATGTATAAAGTGAAGTCAAGCTGTAAAAACAATTAGCTGGAAAAATGCCAAGTAAATTTTTTATGTTCCAGTGAGTATCTATTAACTACACATTACTGTTATCATTAAACTGTATGCAAATGTATGACTAAATTCATTCAGATTTGAGTAAAAGAGACAGAATACTAGAAGTATGCAGTAAGTATAATTAGTTTGCATCTACAAACCAAGCACATTAATCTTTCTGCAATACCGCTGATGTAATGTCTCCATGTTACTTTTGGGAGTATGTGAAGTGGGCAAACATCCAAAGTTGATAGTTAATTCTGATCAGCAAAAGCACTGGAGTAGATGCCTGGACTGGACATTGTAATAAAGCAAACAGTTTCTAAACTTCTTGGAAGATTTTAGTGCTAACATAATCGTCCATTTGAATCTTTTATTATAGACATTATAAAATTAATTTATCTAAAAAGAGTGTAAACCCTCTTTTAAAAAATCCAGTATGTTTGTATCTTTTATACTTTCATGCTTTTTTATACTTTTAACAAACTTTTCAAAAACATATGCTTGTGGACTTAAAATAATGGAGAGACAGAAGTTTTATAAGTATTTTCTAGAGCTCGTCTCATGAATCCTTTTGGTGCTGGGAAGGACTTGAGGGATTTTCTATACCAGTTGTTTTCAAAGTGCCTTCTCAGAGAACCTTTAACCAAAGATAATATCTGCTGCTGGAATTAAATAATAAGAATATTCTTACAACTCATAGAAATAATAAGCCATATTTTCCATAAGTTTTTTAGTACTTAAGATTCTGCTATTAGATTACTAGCATGCAGTATTTAGTAAATATATATCGAAAAGTTAAAAGTGGCTGGGCACAGTGGCTTGTGCCTGTAACCTCAGCACTTTGGGAGCCTGAGTTGGGAGGACTGCTTTAGCCTAGGAATTCAAGAGCAGCCTAGGCAACATAGGGAGTGCCTGTCTCTACAGAAAAAAAAAAATTAGCCAGGCATGATGACACACGCTTGTGGTCCCAGCTACTCAAGAGACTGAGATGGGAGGATTGCTTGAGCCCAGCAGGTTGAGACCGCAGTTAACCATAATCATGTGCTGCACTCCAGCCTGGGTGACAGAACGAGACCCTGTTTAAAAAAAAAAAAAAAAACCAAAAAACTTATATTTTTAAAAAAATTGTATGTTTTTGAATTACAAAGTGTATGTGTGTACATATATATCTATTTGAAAATTGTCCGTCAGTACATAGATATGCTATATTTCATGAAAAGGGTAATGATTTTCAACTGGTTTGTCACTTAAATAAAGTTGAAAGTTGCTACAGACAAAATTGTTTTTGTTACTGATGGCTCTTACAGAACATAAGGCTTCTTGTCCAAAGTCTTTATAGATCTAGTAGCTGGAACTTAAATTTAGTAGATCTTATTCTAAACCTAAAAATATTTTCCTCTGTCCACACTGTCAGTGTTTTTTGTCTTTTTTGTTGTTGTTGTTACAAGGTTTAATGAGTATATACTAGTTGTGTTCCCATTCAAGTAAGAAATAAGAATATTCTTTATCAGCTGCTATTTAGTATTCTTTTGGAAGTTTGGGTCAACAAAATTAGTAAAATAAATTGTGGAAAGAAATAGAAAAAAAATTCTGGAAACAATAGGAAAATCCTAATTGTTTCTTATGAAACAGTGAGAGAATTAACTAAAATCCCATTAAAGACAGGAAGAGCACTCTCTAAGGCAGATGAGTACAAAGTTGACATTCAGGAATCAGAAGCCTTCGTATTCGCAAACAGGGAAGAAGGCCCCTGTGAGGAGGCCCTTCTCAATCTGCAGCATGTGTAAAAACCACCTAGGCTGTTAGGCAATGTGCGCATTCCTGGACTCCATCCTGAATCCCTTTGGACAGCCCTGAATCTGCTTTTTAGCAAGTGTTTCTAGACCCCATTAGGAGGTCGATGTTTTCTATGTGGGAGCACACTTGAGAAATACTACTCCAAGGAACCCCCTACCCCGACCTCCCGCCACATTCCTGCAGCATCACTCTGCATTTCTCCCAGTTTCCACAGTGCTAGCCATTTACCTCCAGACAGGCCTGCTGCAGCACCCAGGGGAACACAGTGGCAGCACACTGGAAGAAGAGGCCCCCAGGTCACCTTGCCAGGGACCCTTCTTCACAGTTACAAAGTGGGAACACTTCCAGCACTGCTTTGCTTTTCAGCCACCATAGGGGAGGCACACCTTACTGCTTCTGCCACACACTGTCTGACCACCCACATCTAGTGGGAGAGCGGGAAATAGGGTGGTATCCTTTAGCACCTGAAGACTTTGAGCAGAACCTCCAGGCTGGGTGCACCCTTTTGTCACCTGCCAGATTCAGTGTGGCTGCTTTTCACTAGAGTTGATCACCCATTTCTCACCAGTCCTATGGCCACCTAATTGCTGTGTGTTCTACTACCTCCCAGTTGGAATGAGCGGCCATGCTTGGCAAAACTGTAACTGGTTAATTCCAGTTCCTCTGACTCTGCTGCAGTAGGAAGCTACAGAAAAACATCTATGCTGACTAGTCCAGCTTGATATAATAACCACAGTCCTTAAGTGAAATTGTAGCACTGCCTGCAATCCTATATTTTCTTGGGCAGTTCAGTCTCCTATTTTTAGAAATGACTTTTCCTGCTGTATGGAATGGCTTGCCAGCTACTCTCTTCTTGCCTCTCTTCTGGTAAAAACAACAAGATCCTTTTAAATCATGTCTGATTGTGCCACTTTCCTGCTTGAAACTTTCCAGTGGCTTCCGTCATGTGAAATTAAGTTCTGATTTGCTGCCAGGTGACTTCTCAGACCTAGTTTCCTACTGATCATTCCTTGACTCAGGGCTTGTCAGGTAGAAGGAACCCTTGCTCTTTCTCAAAAATTGACCAACCAACATGTTATTTCTGCAGGGCCTTTGCACTTGCAGTCTTACTTGCTTAGAGCACTTTTTCTTTCTGGCATTTCCGTGCCTAGAATTCTCACTGTATTCAAATCTGTGTTCAAATGTCGCCTCCTAAAGGAGCCCCTGTTACTCCTGTTCCATACTGTGCTTTATTTTTCTTCCTAGGTCATCTCATTTGTTGATATGTATATATGTGTGTGTGTGTGTGTGTGTGTGTGTACTTACTTGATTGATAGTTTCCTGAGGGCAGTCCTCCATCTCTAGAAACTAAAACTCCATCCCAGCATGAAGTAGGCCTTTAATAAGTTTATGTTGAATTATTAGTGTAATTCACATACCCCCCTGGCAATTAGATAAGAGTAGGAAGACCAGGTCAGTAACATCCTAGAGTGTAAAAGGGGAGGTCTTTTTACACTTCCCTTTACAAAATTTGGTAGGCTGGTTTGTGGGAGTCTGTCAAGAATGTGAATGAGAGTAAGTGAGATCACCTACAAAAACTGTCTTGTTGGTGAGAAACAAAATAGAACCCTAGGGAGTATCAACATTTTTAAAAAAAATGATTTTTATTGAAATAAAATTTATGTAACACAAGATTAACTATCGTAAAGTATACAATTCATTGTGCATTTAGTACATTCACAGTGTTGTACAGCCATCACCGTGCTCTAATTTCAAAACATTTCTATCACTTCTAAAAGAAGCCCCATACCTATTAACAATTACTCCCCAAACTCTGTCCTCCCAGCTCCCGGCAACCACTAATCTACTTTCTGTCTCTATGGGATTGCCTATTCTGGATATTTTGTCTAAATGGAATCATAGAGTATATACCCTTTTGTATTCTATCTTCTTTCACTTAGCATAATGTAAGTTCATTCATGTTGTAGCATGTAATTATACGTCATTCCTTTGTATGACTGTAAAACACTCCGTTGTGGGGACATACCACATTTTATTTATTCATCAGGAACTTTTGGGTTATTTCCACTTTCTATTAGGAATAATGCTACTGTAAACATTTACATACAAGTTTTTGTTTGAACCCCAGTTTTCATTTCTCTTGGGTATATATCTAGAAGTGAAACTGCTGGGTCAAGTGGTAATTCTGTGTTTAATTTTTTGATGAACTAGTAAACTATTTCCTATAGCAACTGCACCATTTTACATTCCCACCAGAATGTATGAGGGTTCCAATTTGCCATGTCTTTATGACTTTTTTAAAAAAAACTATAGCCATCCTAGTGGGTATGCAAAGTAGTGTCTTACTGTGGTTTGGATTTGCATTTCCCTAACAAGAACATTTAAACGTGGGCTCCAGATGGTTGGGTTAAGAGGAGACAAAGAATGAGCAGAGAGGAAATAGGACTTTGCAGTCAACTTGGTCTTCAAGACTTAACAGTGTCCCCAGCATTGCCTTTGGCAACTGATACCTTGCACCTGACTTTTAGCGTACAGAGATTTTCAGAATCTGCCAGATCTCATACATCTAGAGAGACTTAAGTTGCTTTGATATTCCAAATCTAGCATGACTTCTTCAGAGTTTATAGTTAGTACTTCTGCAGTTTATAGTGTTCATCTATCTGGTTCGTTCAGAGGCAGCATGGTGTAGCAGTTATGAGCATGGGCTCTGGAGTGAGACTGCCTGAGCTCAAATGCGGGCTTAAGTCGGGTGGCCGTGGGAAGGTTAGTGAATGTCTCTATTCTTCAATTTCCTCATCTGTAAAATGAAGTTGGGTTGTGAGGATTGAGTGAGATTAGTATCTAAATGTTTGGAATAGCGCCTGGCACATAGTAAGTGCTTTGTATGTTTTTGCCCTGATTATGATAATGGTGATGTGATAATGATTTATCTATGTATCCGTTTAGAGAAGGGGCAAGAATAGGTTTATGTTGGTTCCAAGTATGAGATTGAGGGTGGTGATTGTGTGTTTACAATAATGGAGCTCTTTGATATGCTGTGCTTTGCATAGTCCTGATTATGGCACTACTGTCAGTGATACGGTACAAGTTACTTATTCTCTTGGTTTGTGTTCTGTATTCCATAAGTCATTCCACTAATTTATCAAATTTAATTTTGATCACAGATTTACCTTTGTTTAGACAGGGACTAGACTTCCTTCAATTAAGTGTTTTTTTTCCCATTTTTATTCTAGTATTCCATATTATTTTTTAAAACTTGAAATTATGAGAGGAAAGAACATCATTTATAATGCTATCATTTCAAAACACCCTATCCTAGCTTTTAGTGCATGTCTTTCTATATTTTCCTCTAGGCATTTAAAATATACTTACAGTAATTCTACAAATAAAATAGAATATCCATGTACCTCTTTTAAAGCATATTTTCAGCTGACCTGTGAATCTTTTCTAACCAGTCCTAATAATTGAAATTCCTCAAGAATTAACAGTTAGATCTCATAAAAGATATATTTTTCAAAATTTGTAGATATGAATAGAGAAATAACTGTCTCCTATCTAGATATTTTATATACATACAAATTTGAAAATGTGCCAGGGACTATTTTATAGCTCTATGATAAAAACCTGCTGTTTTTCTGTAGCAAGAAAAAGAATGCTTAGCAGTGCCAAAAAGTGTACAAAGAATCAAAATAATTGACATGTCATTTGAATTATTAGTTTTGGCCTTTAGGGTTCTTTAAACATAAATTCTACAAATATTTTGCAGATAAGTAAACTGAGATAGAAAGGTTAAGTGACATTTCTGTTTCCAGTCAATGTTAGAAATAAACAGAGAAATCCAAAGCCTCTCCTTATTAGATCAGAAGATAGCATTTTCATATATTTTAAGATGTAAGTCTGTAGAGGAGATATGAATGTTTAAGCTGTGTCGAGATTTATGAATAATGCTATCAAATAGAATGAGGTAATTATTTTTCAATTTGTAAAAATCCTAATGTTATTTGGGATATGTCTTTCTCACCTTGTAAAAATGATGCTTAGGAAAGTGGAGATGTTGGAGAATAAAACAGTCACAGAATGATAGGGAGGACATACGGGATTTTAGTTGTTTAGAAAGATAATACCAAATGAGCCCATAAAGAAGGCATTAAATGAAGTAACTTTAGGGAGGATGGCAACGACATGTGGTATAAAAAGTTGCTACAACTAACAGTCAAATATAAATGAATGTAAAATCTTTCCTTTACTCAGAAAAACTATAAGGAGTGTCAAGTATTAAATCAAAGGAAGCAGTATACATTCTTTCTTTACTGTTGTATTGACTTGTGGTATCTTGAAGATAGGCAGAATCTCAAGACTTGTTTGGGATCTAAAGGAAAGGAAGATTTTATTTTATTTTATTTTATTTACGATTTTATTTATTTTTTGCAAGACTTCCAGCAGATAGAAGGCAAGGAGACATGGAGATAAAAAGGCCTTGCAAGCAGCGCTTGTCAGATTTAGGCTGTTAAGTAATGTGGCGCACAATGCTCATCATTTTGATATTTTACTTCGATTTTACATCATGCACTTGTGTCTCTTTGATCTGACATGCTGCAGAAACACAGTGTTTCGTCATGGTTGTCTGTCTGTTTCAGCAGCCATTGACTCAATAAAACATCGCTGAAGTCTATTAGTGGGCCTTAGTTTAGATCCCTTGCATTAGTTTCTCTGGCCTTCCATGAAGATAGACAATTTATAACAAAAATGAACAAAAATGGAAGAAGATAAAGCAGATTTTTAGGAAACTCCGTATGGAGTTTCCTGGACTCTGCAGTTAGGCAGACTTAAATTTGACTCCTAGCAACTCTTTTGGGGACATTTGTTACCTCTTAAGGTGACCTTGGGGACATCTCCTGCCTTACCAGGCTGTAGTGAGGATTAAATGAAAAAGAGATATGAAAGACCTAACCATTGTGCAGTAAGCAATGTGTATGGTCTCTTTCTTGAATGGACTTTGAAGCAATTGCCAAGTCACATAGGCCACATTGTGTGATGTGGTGATAATCTTGGACCTTTATCGTGCAGAGAGTCAGCAGGGCAGCTTAAAATTATGGTTCCCTCCTCAGAAACTCTGATGCAGCATATCAGGCTTGGATCAAAAGAATCTTCGTTTTTAACAAGCATGGAAAATAATTCTGATGAAAGTAGGATCTTTCAAATCCCAAGACTTTTTTTGGGATTTAAAAGAAATTCAACCATTTGACCCTGAAACTTAAATAACTTGGATGGGTGAGTTTTCTTGGTTCATCTTTTAACGGTAATCATTATGGGGAATCTAAACATTGTCCACAACATTCTACTTGAGAAAAATTATTCAAGAATAGCTATATCTGCTTAGGTAAATATACTAATTTGTAAAAATATGTACATCACTTATTATAAGTACTTTGTTAGTCTGATCTCATGTTGCTATGAAGAAATACCCGAGACTGAACTGAGTGATTTATAAAGAAAAGAGATTTAATTGACTCACAGTTCTGCATGGCTGGGGAGGCCTCAGGAAACTTACAATCATGGCAGAAGGCACCTCTTCACAGGGCAGCAGGAGAGGAAATGAGTGCCAGCAGGGGAAATACCAGACGCTTATGAAACCGTCAGATCTTGTGAGAACTCACTCCCTATCATGAGAATACCGTGGGGTAAACCACCCCCATGATTCACTTACCTCCAACCAGGTACTTCCCACGACACATGGAGATTACAATTCAGATTACAATTCAAGATGACATTTTGAGTGGGGACACAACCAAACCATATCAAATACCTTACCAAAAGTGAGCTTAATAACGTGAAATAAGTGAAAGTAGAAGGAAATCCATTAAAAGGAACGTATCAATCTTTATAGTTAATAAATTTTGGGTATTACTTTACCAAAGGAAGTAAGTATTTTGAGACCAGACCTATCACACAAAAACCATTCTGCATCATCTCCCCTGTAATTCAATCTGGATGCAATTAATGAGAGTGCTCTGGCTAATCTTGATTGTCATGATGGTATGAGGAGATGTGATATATAAGGTATTCAAACCATGTGGGGTATATTATTAAGAATCATTGTTAAGTAAGAGGATAAAGTGAAACAGAATGAAGTAAGTCAGGCATCCAGTTTCGGTATTTCCTGTTGTTAGTGCTAGAATTTTTACGTTTTATGTTAAAAATGCAACATACTTAATTTTTCCTCTGATACTTACACAATGTAATTTATATATACATATATATCCACGTGCATGCACATACACATACATTGAGCCATATTTGATGACCAAAAAGGGAGAGGCCCCAAGGGCTCTTTGGTGTGCAATTAATATTTTGGCCAGAAAATCAGCAGATTGTTTCAGTATGGTTATGTGTTATGACATCATATTCCAGTAAAGTTATAATGAACAGAAATTTTGTTTGTCTCTGTGGCAAACCAAAATGAGTTTTGTAATTGTCAGCAGGCCTTAGTGATTATAGTGGCGCCCACTCCCTCTACTGTAGTTAAAGGTCTGTTAGTATTTCAGTTGTGGACCTTCTATTTTCAGAAGTTTATAATTAATTGTAAACATTTGCTCTATGGTGAAAGTTTGCCATATAAGATCTCAGTTCAGGAGTAAATTTCTGATTTCAAATTGTCTGTTTTAAAGTTTTATAGTAGCACCAGTTAAAAATAAAGTTCTGTGGAGGTGGGAAAACTGAATTTTGTGAAATACAAAGTGAAAATGACCAGCGTTATTCATATTAGTCTGTCAGATTTCTGCATTAAAGGGATTAAAATACATGTCTGCATTAAAGGGATTAAAATAAAATAGATGATAGGAAATTGTGCACTCCAGTACACAATATTTAGTTATTGTAACCAAAAAGCAAGTAATATTGTAGTTTTTGATGCTTTTTAATCTTTGTTTATAAAAACACATTTGAATTGCTTTATCTTAAATTAATAGAAAACTGTAGTTCAAGAAAATTGATTTTTAAGTTAAGCGTTTAAAACAGCAACTTTTTCTTTTTTTCATACTCTGAATTCCTCTCCTTCATTTGACACTGTTAATTACTCCTGTCCCTGACATTGTGTTGTAATTTTTTTTCTAACTTTGACCCTTTTTCATCTCTTTCACTGCTGTCTATTGTTTCCTTTGCGCTTTGATCATAGGCATTAATCAGTTCCTAGCCTTAGGCTCTTTTTTGATTCCTTTACACTTACCCTTTCCAGGTGCTTATCCACTTGCATGGTTTCAATTATTGCCTCACAAATCTGCATCTTCAGTACCAATCAGCATTTCTAGTTCTTCACCTTCAGTAAACCTTCATTGATTAGTCCCATCTGCCTGGTGAATTCTTACATGATGGGCTCTTTCCAGTTTATCTCAGGTTGAACATAGAGCGTCACTACTTGGATGTGCAGTAATTATCTAAAATATAGTAGGACCTCAATTGGACTTCTTTTTGCTTGGAAGCAAACATTTTTAAGGACTGGAGTGATTTTTAACTAATTTTTTTCAGCATTGCAGTTGTAAATCCACCATTCCATCAAAATCGATTCTGTTTATTTTGCTAAGTTGCTCAATTCAATGGTCATATTTCTCAGTCATCATTTTACTTGACCTGTTAGTAGCATTAGATACAATTAATCCCTCCCTTCTCCTTGATAGACTTTTTTTCCCATTTGGCTTTCAGGAAGGACATCGTGCTTGCTTGCCTTTTCTCCTATCATACCCTCCCACAGAGTTCTCATTGTTTTATGCCTTTAAATACTGCCTATATATTGATGATTCCCAAATTTTATCTCTACCTTGGACCTCTTTGCTGAAGTCCAGACTAATAAATTGAGTTGTTCACTTGACATCTATACTTGGATGTCTAATAGGTCTAATAATCGAACATCTCCAAAACAGAGCTGTTGAAATCCACCCCCAGCAAACCCATTTCTTTTTTCAGTCTTCACTGTCTCAATAGATGGGTACTCCGTTTTCCAGTTATTTAGTTCCAAAACCGTGATGTCATCCTTGACTCCTCTCTCATATTCCATAGCCAGTCTTTGGGTAAACCCATCATCTCTACTTCCAAAATTCATCTAGAAACAATGACTTCTCGTTACTTCCATTGCTACACCCTAGTTCAGGCCACTGTCACTTTTCCCCTGGATTATCCCAGTAGCCTATTAGATATCCTTGCTTCCAGCATTGTTCCCCTACAGTGTGTCCTCAAAACAGTAATCAGATGGTTATTTCAAGAGATAAATCCGATTATGTCACTTCTCTGTGCAAAACCTTCCAGTGGCTGGTCATTTCACTTGGGGTAAAAGATGCTTACAGCAATTTGTAGGGAAGGCCCTGTGGAATCTTGCCACCTCTACTCGTCTAGCTTTTCCTCTCTCCCTAAACTTTTGCCAGACAGGCCTCCTCCGAGTTACTTGAACATGCATGGCACACTCCTGCCTCGCTGCCCTTGCTGCTCGTATACTCTCTGCTTCAGATGCACTGTTCCAGATATCTGCATGGCTTGTTCCCTAACTTATTTCAGGTCTTTACACAATTGATATTTTCTCAATGGAACATCTCTTGGCCACCCTATCTAAAACCTACCTACCTTCTGAACCCTTTCCTCTTTACTTTTTCTTACATCTGTCTCTAACATACTAGGTATTCTACATATTTTTCTTATTGTTTATCTTCGCTACTCTAAGTGTTGTTGTTCATTGTCACAGTCCCCTGTCATATAGAAGACACTCCATAAATAATTGTTGAATTAATGGATTTTATCACGTCTCTTAATTTTTTCTCCTTAATTTCTTTTGTTTTTTTTTTTTGTTTCTTCTTACAGCCTCTGTTATCTCTTCATATCTGCATTATTGCAGCTTTTTAGTCACATGTCATTAGCCTCATTACCTCAGTCACCATAAAATGTATGAATATAACACTTCCTGCTTAAGAATTGGCCTAAACTCCTATTCCTATGCTGAATCTGCTCTCCTTATTACTTTGCATACTCAGTCCATTTCTCTGCTCCTGTATTTCTAATCATAATTATCTTCTGCAAAAAGCACAGTAATCTACATGTTGTCGCCTGAACAGTCTTGCCTGACCCAGCCTCTGTTGCAGCTTCACCAGACTGTTCACTTACTTCTGTCAAAATCTGACCAAAAACTTCTCACCAGGAAGTCTCCTGTGATATAATTAAATAATTTTTACTGTATTATTTTGTGTTTAATGTTGTATTCTATATATGTTTTTCATGGAGATCAGTATAAGCTATTATCTATAGATGTATTGACTCACATTTTATCAAAGTATATTTTTGAGGTTAAAATTTTATTGAGTATATAGCACATTATATAATTGGTATCATTTTAAACAAAATAAATCTTATGAATGATTATAGAGTGGTTTTATTAAGCTAACTTTAATGTTTTTATTTTCTTATTTTAGGTATCATTGCCCAGTGCCTAAGATCTTTTATGTTCAGCTCACTGTAGGAAATAATGAATTTTTTGGGGAAGGAAAGACTCGACAAGCTGCTAGACACAATGCTGCAATGAAAGCCCTCCAAGCACTGCAGAATGAACCTATTCCAGAAAGATCGCCTCAGGTGTGGTGCTGGTGCATGTGACAGTCTCTTCTTTCTACTTTCCCAGTGAAACAAATCAGTGCATTTTATAATTAAAATAAATAAACTGTTCTGTTAGGGAAGAATACTAGAGTGAAGACCTGCTAAGATTTGCGTCTCAGACTGTCTACTATACTTGCTTCATGTGTTCCTGCAGGATGACTATACCTTTCAGAACTTTGGTTCTTCCTTTGAGTTCGCTTCCCAGGCAACTGGGGATTTGGGGATGTATATGAGGATGAGAAATAACATTGATTTGGCTTATATTTCATACTATGTTTATTGAATATAGATTACATTGTGTGAATATAGAATCAAGGATTTAAAGTGGAAGAGATTTTATAGATTTTTTCAGTCCTCCTTTGTTTTACAAATAAGGACATTGAGTCTGTTCTTGAGTAATCTCACTCATTCTCCTGGCTTCAGCTACTTTCTTGACTAACTTCAAAATAGTGTCTGTAGCTCAGGCATGTCCTATACATAGCATAGTGAGCTTCCTTTTTTTTTTGAAATGGAGCCTCGCTCTGTTGCTCAGGCTGGAATGCAGTGGCGGGATCTCGGCTCACTGCAAGCTCTGCCTCCCAGGTTCAAGCGATTCTCCTGCCTCAGCCTCCTGAGTAACAGGGACTATAGGCACATGCCACCACGCCTGGCTAATTTTTTGTATTTTTAGTAGAGACAGGATTTCACTGTGTTGGCCAGGATGTTCTCAATCTCCTGGCCTTGTGATCCACCCTCCTCGGCCTCCCAAAGTGCTGGGATTACAGGTGTGAGCCATCGCGCTTGGCAGCATAGTGAGCTTCTTACTTACCCTACAGTTCAAACTCTACAGTTTTCCTTTCCCCAAACCAATTGTTTCTTTCTCCTTTGATAATTTATCTTAATGGCAGACTTAGGTGTTTTTCTGCTTGTACTCTTTCATGAGAGCTCCTGTCTATTTCTTGACCTGTTTTCCCATGAGATCATACACTTCTTGACAGCAGGAATACTGTCTCTTTCTCTCTAATAGTTACAGTGGGTTCAGCATATATGAGGCCTTCCAGAAGTGAATAAGGTAAACCAAGGCCTGTGCCAGACATAGATCTCCAACTAGGATGCTCCTGGTTTGCATCCTGTACTCTTTCTGTAACTTCATCCTCATAGATCACATTAGAACACCAGTGGTGAGGGAATTCCTGGGTGTTGGGGGTTGGGTGGGTAGAGAACTCTAAAACAAGAGAGCCAGGTCTAGGGATGTAGGCTAAACTCAAATTAGTGTATGGTTGAGTAAAAGATTTCCAGTCTGCATTAAATGCTTTTCCTTCAAGGAAAACAAACTAAAAACCAAGTAACAAAAAGCCTGGCAGCAAAGCCCTTGACTGCTGTGGTTACAGGACAATGCAGCAGATACAGTCTATAGTTTGTTGTTTCTTCTTGTAATTTGAATAGGCCATCTTGACTGTAGAATAAAAGTAAAGTTTGTTATAATGTCACGATTCAGTGTTACCCTATTTTTTGTTATTTAGAATGGTGAATCAGGAAAGGACATGGATGATGACAAAGATGCAAATAAGTCTGAGATCAGCTTAGTGTTTGAAATTGCTCTGAAGCGAAATATGCCTGTCAGTTTTGAGGTATGTACTCGGTAGAGATGTTACCATTTTTTCCCTTGCTCTGGTTATTTTAAACAAACAGACAAACACACAAATAAAACTAACTGGTATACTAGTATCCTGCAAGAGTTAATGTTCTTCTGTACGTTCAAACCCAGTATAACGAAATGATCTAAGCCCTGGTGAAAATAGAAATCATGATGATAACACAGATTCCCTCTGATTTTTTATTTTCTGTATTAACCCTTTTGTATACATGATATTTCAATTTTTATGAAAGTTATTTTCTGGGTGTAGTTAATTTGTGGTATCCTATAGGATTTGGTATTTTAAATAGGATTAAATTAAATTTATTCAAGTTAAGATTTAGTGAGGATTAAATTAAATTTATTCAAGTTAAGATTTAGTGACACATATGTTAATATCCAATTTTTTTTCAATTGTGTGGAGGCCAAAATATGTTTAACTTTAACCTCAACTAACAAAATCACCAAGAAGTAAGATGTAATGAAGCAACTCTTGACTTTACAGCTAGATAAATATATCGCAAATATATTCATAAAATTGTGTGAAATTTCAAAAAAGAAAACTTAAAAAAAAATTGTCATAATACTTCCCTTATTAAGAGGTCACTAATTTTACAACTTATGTCTGGAAAGTAGGCAAGAACCAGGAAATAAGCTGAAAGAGTTGTGGATAATCTTCCCTCACATTGTATGACATTCACCTACTAGAAAGCTCCCACATCTTACTCATTGGCAGGATCATTTGAGTTGGACTGAGAAACTGTTAGCTTTCTCTTAGACACATTCTGACAAGTGGCATTATCTCAGTTGTCAGTCCACAGCATGTTAAAAGCAGCAAAATGAGGAAGTCAGGGAGAGAATGTACTTGAGAGCCTATTGGTCCAGCAAGAAATGATACGGAAAATTTGGAAAACCTGTAAAAAGTAATTGCTTATACTAAAAAATTATTGGGATTTTTTTAAAGGCTACAGTGAATATGAACAGACAATTTTATTATTTTTAGATGTTCTTGGGAACATCAATATATTATGGTATAGGATATCTGATGTTTATAATGATGATCTAATGTGAACAATTAAAGGTTAAATATTTAGTATTCTCTATTAAGTCAGTAAAATATATATATATATATATATATATATATATATATATATATATATATATTTAAATTGAGAAGAATGTCCATCAAAGTGGTTAAACAGTTTTGGTGTTTCAACTAGTAAACCTAAATTACTTGGAAAGTATGCTTATGATAAATTCCTTATCCCTAGTAATGTCACCTTATGGAGATATTGCGGTGCTTTCATTCCTTTTCCTAATTAGTATCCAATATTAGAAGACAGAATTTCAGTGTAATGTTAAATAGTAAACTACTTAAATAGGGCATCTTCTATAGGTCAGAATTTTGAAGGAGACTAAAGTTTTGAGTCCTCAGGATTTGGAAGACATATTTCCTCCAAAAGCTGGCATAGTGTAAAAGTGAGAGCAGATTAAACAAGGTTTAGTAACATTACATTCGTAGTTGACAGATCCATAACTCATTGTTCTAGAAAGCTAGGATTTTTTTTTGGCATACCTGCTTACCTTTTTAAAATCATGCCACAAGAATAAATTTTCCTTTCTATAAAACAGTCTTTGACATTCCTATCAGAAACAGCTTACTTTTCATCTATCAACTGTTTTTGAGAGGCTTCCACAAGCATGGTGCCTTGTGGTTTATAGAACTACACGTTTCTCCAGTAATTTACTCATACACAGGAGAAAGATATATGTAATTATATACAAATGATCATTCTAGATGGCCTATCTAATATGGTATCTAATCTAATGGTATCTTTGATGTTCTTAAATTTGTGCTCCATAAGACATGGAGAAACTGTAGTTAGAATTATCTGTTTTAAACTAATAAAAAATCATTTTGACTGTGAATCAAATGTGTTTATTTAGATTTCTTTTGTTTCAGCTGTATTAAGCATCAAGTGTCATAAATAGTCCCAGTATAATACCTTCATAATAGCTTTCTTAAAGAAATACTATAATTTTGGCATAATACTAATTTTGGTTTTGATATGAATATTAAGTCATACTATAAGAATACATCTTAAATGCCTATCCATTATTTAATATTTTACTTGTATTTAATAGGTTGTTAAAGAAAGTGGACCACCACATATGAAAAGCTTTGTTACTCGAGTGTCAGTAGGAGAGTTCTCTGCAGAAGGAGAAGGAAATAGCAAAAAACTCTCCAAGAAGCGCGCTGCGACCACCGTCTTACAGGAGCTTAAAAAACTTCCACCTCTTCCTGTGGTGGAAAAGCCAAAACTATTTTTTAAAAAACGCCCTAAAACAATAGTAAAGGTAAGTTTGTGTTTGTGAACATCAGTCAGTTTTACTAAGTAAATATTATAGTAGCTATAAATAAGCATTTTTCTATAAGTCAGGTCCCTGAACTTACGGATTATATACAGTCCTGAAATCAGGGCAGGACATGTGACTATAAATTAATGACAGTTCTGTTTTGCTTTTTAAATACTTGTGCACCTGCATTTGTTCATCAAATAATCATAATCTTAGGTATTTATATATATTTTTTGTTGTTTAAAAAGTGCTTTCCCATTCATGTCACCTTTACTATAACTCCTCATGACTGTGTAAGGTAGATGATGTTAGCCCTCATTTTACAAATAAGATTTTACAAAACATGTTCAAAGAGTTTGCCCATTTTTATTCAGCAGTCATGTAGAACCACCTGAACTGCTGTCTAATCCAGTGTTCTTTCTGCACACAAGGCTGTTACATAGTAACTTCTTAGGATGTCATGAAATGGTAACAGGATACGTACAAAAAAATCATATGACTAATACTAACACTGATAGCTGTAGCAGCTGGAAATCATAAAGCACTCCATGTGCCAGACTTTGTCCCAACACTTTGCATGCTTTAATCACATTTAATCCACATAGTAACCTTATGAAGTAGATGGTCTTATTTTGTTGCCATTCATTCAGATGTGTATACCTTGAGAAAGAAGAATATAGAGCATACAGCTTTTCAAGATGTTGTGACTCTTTTATCGGGTCAGAATTTATTTACATTAATAAGAGAAAAAAGGTAAATATGAGAGGAATGAGATGAATCAGCATTTAGTAGAGGACAGTGCCCGTGAATGCTTGACATGTATGACATGTCTGGAGCTAGAGTTTTGTGTTTCCAGAGAAAGCCTTAAATTGCCAGCATTTCAGTTGCTGGCTCAGCCTCACTGATTTAGCAGCCTTCTTCTGATTAGGCTGTACTAATGAAGGATTACAGATAAGAAATATATTTAATCTCAATGGATTTCTTTTGTTTTGATTGCACAGTGGCACAATTTAGGTATTTTTACAGGTTTTATACCTTTGTACCTTTGTTTTATTTAAAAATACATACATACATATATACAAAAATAACTACTTAAATACTTGTTTTTAATGAATGCTGACATTACTTCACTTAGAAGATGTAGTAGGTAATGCATTCCGTGAACTGGAATTACATGTTATATGTAAGATAGACTAAAAATAAATGCAAATAGCTCTACTTATCATGAGTCATAGTGGTTCCAAAGAGGACTGGCACTTTCATTCATATGCTCCTCCTACACAGTTAGGAGTAGAATATAGCTATTAAGAGAATGACCTTTGCAGTCAATTTTGAGTATGAATCCCTGTGGCCTGAGCAAGTTACCTAACTTTAAAAATATTTCTTCATTTATGAAGTGGGAATAGTAATTGACCTTGCTGTATGGGATTGTTAGAAGTATTAACTGAAACAATGCACAAAATGCATTAGTAATTATTAAGTATTCATTGTTATTAATGATAATGCAAATACTGTAATAAATAGCACATATTAACTATTGGTATTTTGTATTTAGTACTGCCTATTCACATTTTATGTTTATGTGAATGTGTCCATGAACTGTTTTCTTAAATCTATTAACATATAAAATCTATGGCTTTTCTAAGATGGAAGAACAGCATTTTATGTTGGAATGGTGGCACAAAACTGGTCACATAACTTCCGTGTAATCTATTTAACTAAGTTTTATCTTGATAAATTAAGAATAATAAACCAGGCTGGGCGCAGTGGCTCACGCCTGTAATCCCAGCACTTTGGGAGGCTGAGGCGGGTGGATCATTGGAGGCCAGGAGTTTGAGACCAGTGTGGCTATCATGGCAAAACTTGGTCTCTACTAAAAATACAAAAATTAGCCAGGTGTGGTGGCAAGCGTCTGTAATCCCAGCTATAGCTCAGGAGGCTGAGGCATGAGAATCACTTGAACCTAGGAGGCAGAGGTTGAGGTGAGCCAAGATCACTGCCTCTGCACTCCAGCCTGGGTGACAGAATGAGATTCCATCTCAAAATGATAATAATAATAAATTGTTAGGCTAGAAAAGATGTGTACATTTCTATAGTAGGATATAAATCTAACTGTTGTTTTAACTATAGCTATTAAAAACAAGATTATTATTTAAATGTTATTCGCCAGAGGTGGGATACAGGAGAAACATTTTGAATTCTCAATTACTTGCTACTGCTTCCGGTATATAAGCAATATTATCCCAGAACTTCCCTCCGATGCATCATCAGATCTCAACATAAACTTGACTTTTTTAGGGACTCCTCTGGTCCTCTCCTACTCCCAGACTAGGTTAGCCTCCTGCATTTTTCCTCATATACATCACACTTGGAGTTACTTTTGCCATGTCTATCTTATGTTAAAATAAAGCTTGTAGATACTTTGTGAAATGTAAGATCATTTTGAGAGAACAATGTATAATGAGTTGGAATCTAGATAATTTTATGTTCATACCTTATAATATGTCAGCTGGAATGTATCCTGATTTTCAGCGTTTTCCTCACTTCCTTGTATGGCTTATACATTGAGGGTCTATAGTTTCTTACACTCAATGGAAGCAGAGAAAATATCTGATCATTTGCCTTGGTTTTATTTAAAGGAATAAAACAATCACATTGTCTCATTTGATCCTCTTAATCACTCTGTGATGCAGCATTCATTTCCATCTAACAGATTAGGCCCTTTATATTTAAGAAACCTATCCAAGATCCTGTAGCAGAGTCAGCTTTCTGATCCAGTTGTCACATCTGACTGCAGTGCCCATTTGATACTGGTTAATTGTGAACTTGATTTTCAGATTCACTGTATAGGGTTATCCTGTTAACATGTAAAACTGCCTTGATAATGTCTTTGTGTTTACACTCTGTTTTTAAATGTAGTTCTCCTCTGTAAGACGAGACTTCAAAGAGGGCTTTCTAATCTTAGAGATCAAATGTTCTGGACACAGTTATTACAACACTGTCTTTATTGGTATATAGAATGATGATTTAAGATGTGCTGTCCAAGGAATAACTTAATTGTCAAAGGTGCTGGTAGTTCATTGCAGTCAGAGCGAGAAACCAAGTAATCCCCTCCCCCACCCCCCACCCCCTTTTTTTTTTGATACAGGGTCTCACTCTGTCTCCCAAGCTGGAGTGTAGTGGCACCATGATCTCATCTGGCTGCAATCTCTGCCTCCTGGGTTCAAACGATTCTCCCATGTCAGACTCCAGAGTAGCTGGGACTAGGCATATGCCACCATACCTAGCTAATTTTGGTATTTTTTGGTAGAGATGGGGTTTTACTATGTTGGCCAGGCTGGTCTTGAACTCCTGACCTAAAGTGATCTGCTTGCCTTGGCCACCCAGAGTTTTTTTTTTTTTTTCTTTGAAACGGGATCTCACCCCTGTTGCCCAGTATGGAGTGCAATGGTAGGATCTCAGCTCACTGCAGCCTTGATTTTCTGGTCTCGGGTGATCCTCCCACCTCAGCCTCCCAAGTAGCTGTGACTACAGGCACAACAGCATCATGTGCAGCTAATTTTTTGTATTTTTTGTAGAGACAGGGTTTTGCCATGTTGTGCAGGCAGGTCGCAAACTCCTGGGCTCAAGTGATCTGCCTACCTCGGCCTCCCAAAGTGCTGTGATTACAGGCGTGAACCACTGCACCCAGCCCCAAGCAATTCTTAATGTACACTGAACTCCATCATTATCTAAATTGGATTTATGTATCTGATTCTTTTCATTGCAATCTATATCAACAATAATTTCCTTGGAACTCAGAGACATTCTTTGAGTCAAATTAAACAGAAATAAAGACAGTATACCACTGGAAACACATTCCTATTTATTTAACATCTTCATGAACTGGGCATACTCCTTCTAGCACTAGACTCAGAGCTTCTCTTTATCTTTTCATTGGAGTCTCAATCTTAGACTTAGGAATTATTATGTGGATTTGTCTTTTCTCATCAGTCCTTCTTAATTCCCCTTATAATTAATTTAATTTTTTTTTTTTTTAAATTGAAACAGGGTCTCGCTCTGTTGCCAGGCTGGAGTGTAATGGCACGATCTCGGCTCACTGCAACTTCCGCCTCCTGGGTTCCATCGATTCTCCTGCCTCAACCTCCCGAGTAGCTGGGATTACAGGCACATAAACACGCTCAGCTAATTTTTTTGTATTTTTAGTAGAGACAGTGTTTAACCATGTTGGCCAGGCTGGTCTTGGTCTCCTGACCTCGTGTTCCATCCCCGTTGGCCTCCCAAGGTGCTGGGATTACAGGCATGAGCCACCACACCCGGCCCTGTATTTAATTTTTATTTTTCAGGATATAAGTAGAAGTTGAAACCAGTCTTTTATCAAAAGCTAAAAGTTTCTTTTGCTCTTTCCTTTCCCTTCATCTAACCATTGCAACAGTGAAGTTCTCAGTCTTTTTCCTCCTCTTTCCCTAAGCTGTTCTTCTACTTCTAGGTGTTGAATTTCATCTTTAAATAGGTGATTCCCGAATACCATATGCTCTGCACTGCCTATTAGACATCTCCACTTACTATTTCACGGGTGCCTCAAATTTGGGCCCAAATTCATCATGTTCTCTTCTAAATCTCTTTCTCCTGCAGCGTTCTTTATCTCAGTGACTGGCACTAACATCCAGCTGCTGAAACTGCTGGGGGTCATTTTTAACTTCTCTTTTTTTTTTGAAGATGGAGTTTTGGTCTTGTTGCCCAGGCTGGTGTGCAATGGTGCTATCTCGGCTCACTGCAACCTCTGCCTCCTGGGTTAAAGCGATTCTCATGTCTCAGCTGGGATTACTGGTGCCCGCCACCACGCCCAGCTAATTTTTGTATTTTTAGTAGAGACCGGGTTTCACCATGTTGGCCAGGCTGGTCTTGAACTCTTGACCTTGTGATCCACACACCTTGGCCTCCCAAAGTGCTGGGATTACAGGAATGAGCCAGTGCACCCAGCATTTAACTTCTCTCTTACCCCTTATGTCCAATCACTTATTAAGTCCTATTTATTCTGTCACCTAATATTTCTTTTTTTTCTTTTCTTTTTTTTTTTTTTTATGAGATGAGTCTCGCTCTGTCGCCCAAGCTGGAGTGCAGTGGCGTGATCTCGGCCTCCTGGGTTCAAGTGATTCTCCTGCCTTCCTCAGCCTCCTGAGTAGCTGGGATTACAGGCATGGGCCACCACGCCTGGCTAATTTTTGTATTTTTAGGAGAAACGGGGTTTCATCATGTTGGTCAGGCTGGTCTCTAACTCCTGACGCTGTGATCCGCCCCGCCTTGGCCTCTCAAAGTGCTGGGATTACAGGAATGAGCCACTGTGCTTGGCCTCGTCACCTAATATTTTTTAAGTTGGTTCCTTTCTTTCCATGCCTTCTACCACTCTTTGGTCCAACTCACAGTCATCTCTTTTTTTTTTTTTTTTTTTTTTTGAGACGGAGTCTTGCTCTGTTGCCTGGGCTGGAGTGCAGTGGCCGGATCTCAGCTCACTGCAAGCTCCACCTCCCGGGTTTACGCCATTCTCCTGCCTCAGCCTCCCGAGTAGCTGGGACTACAGGCACCAGCCACCTTGCCCGGCTAGCTTTTTGTATTTTTTAGTAGAGACGGGGTTTCACCGTGTTAGCCAGGATGGTCTCGAACTCCAGACCTCGTGATCCGCCCGTCTCGGCCTCCCAAAGTGCTGGGATTACAGGCTTGAGCCAACGCGCCCGGCCTCACAGTCATCTCTTAACCTGAACTACTACAGTTAAGGTTTTAACTGACTACAAGTACTCTTGACACCAAATGATCGTTTAAAAAGTATGATCTTTTAGAGGCACTTGTCTAATCATATCATACCTCTGCTTAAAATCTTTTAGTAATTTTCTTACTGTTTGGATAAAGTCCAGAATTCTAAACTTAGTTTGAAAGACCATGAGAGATCTGCCTGGAGGCTGTACCTGGAGCACCATACTAGAAATTGTCTGGACGAAATGGCAGCAATCATCTGGAAGAGCTAAGACTGCACAGTGGCTTTTACATAAGTTTAGTGTAACATGTAATCTGTAACAGAGTGATTATCCATGTCTCTACCGATAGTAGAGACAAGAATAAATTTTCATAGGTGGAAGTAAAGTTTTGACCATATAATAGATGCAAACTTATTTCTAGGAAAAATACATGAAGAAAGTTCATATGCAGAAAGACCATTTGGTTTCCAAGAATTTTTGCTTTTATGTTATAATACATGCAAAAAGCTGTGTATAAACTTGTGTATAAGTAAGAAAGCATACTAAGTGTGAGAAAGACCTACTGCCCAACTTGAGTATAAAACATTTCTCAATAAGCTTTGAAGCTCTCTGTGTGCTCTTCTTCCATCACGTCCTCATGCAGTCTTCCGTAGGCAACCTCTATCATTAGTTTGTATAACCATTTCCTACCTTACAGTTCTACTGTGTTTGTTTTTCTAAAAAATGTTGTTTGTTTAGTTCCTTTAAACAACTTTATTGAGGTATAATTGACATAGAATGAGTTGTACATGTTTAAAGTGCACTGTTTGTTTTCATATTTGTTTGCATATGTACAACCATGACCATAGTCAAGATAATGAATCTATCCATTCCTCCCAGAATTTTCCTCATGTTCCTTTGTAATCTTCTACCTTCATTTGCTAAGAAACCACTCTTTTTTTTGGCTGGCTTCTTTAACCCAGCATAATTATTTTGAGATTCATCCTTATTATTGCATGCATGAATTGGTGGTTCTGTTTTTTTGCAGGTAATATTTCATTGAATTGATATACCACCACTTGTTTATCCATTCGCCTGTCAGTGGATATTTGATATTTGGGCTGTTTCTAATTTTTGGTTGTTACTCATAAAGCAGCTATGAACGTTTGTGTATATATCTTAAGAGCATATGCTTTCATTTTTCTTGGGTAAATCCTTCAAAGTGGAATGGCTTGGTCATTTAGTAGGTATATAGTCAACTTTAGTTTTTCAAAGTTGTAGCAGCTGTGCTCTTTTAAATTCTCATCAGCAGTGTATGAGAACTCCAGTTGTTTCACATTCTTGCTAACACCTAGCATAGTTAGTTTTTAAAATTTCAGATGTTCACATACATGGGTATTGATACCTCATTTTGGTTTTAATTTATATTCCCTCTGTGGCAGATGATACTGAGAATTTTTTATGTGTTTACTGTCACATGAGGCCTGATGAAGTGTTTATTTAAATTTTTTACCAGCTTAACAAATTTTAATTGCTTATTTCAAATAATAATAAATTTATTATTGAATTTTTAGAGGTCTTTATACACTCTGGATACAGGTGCTTTATCACATATGTAGTTTGCAGATATTTTCTTCAAGCCTGTGACTTGTCTTTTTCAAAGAGCAGAAGTTATTGATTTTGAAGATTTATTATATTTAATTTATGTTATTATTTATATTTTTGTTTTGTTTTATTATTATTAGTTTTTTACATGGAACTTGATTTTGGTGTTATATCTAAGAATTGTTACCTAACCAAGTTACAAAAATTTTTCTTCTGGAAGTCTTATAGTTTTAGAAATTACATTTGCATCTGTGAGACATTTTGAGTTAATTGTTTTTATAAATGGTATGAGGTTTGGCTTGAAGATTTTTTTTTCCTTTTTCCTTTTACATATGAATAGCCAATTGTCCCAACATTATTGGCTGAAAAGACTACCCCGCTGAATTCTTTTTGTACCTTTTTTGAAAATCATGTGACCGTGTGTGTGTGTGTATATCTGTGCCTGGGCACCTATTCTGTTTCATTGGTCCCTTTGTCTGTCTTTATACCAATACTACATACACTGTCTTGAATGCCATAGTTTTATAATCTTGAAATTAGGTAGTCTTAGTCTTTTTTTCCCCCCCAAAGTTTTGGTTCTTTGTCCTTTGCATTTCCATATGAATTTCAGTGTCAATTTACACATTAAATTTTAAAAAGCCAACTGGAGGCCAGTTGCGGTTACTCATGCCTGTAATCTGAGCATTTTGGGAGGCCGAGGTGGAAGGATCACTTGAGGTCACGAGTTTGAGACCAGCCTGGCCAACATGGTGAAACCCTGTCTCTACTAAAAATACAAAGATTAACCAGCCTTGGTGGCATGCACCTGTAGTCCCAGCTACTTGGGAGGCTGAGGCAGGAGAATCGCTTGAACCTAGGGGACCGAGGTTGCCATGAGCTGAGATCACGCCACTGCACTCCAGCCTGGGCAACAGTGAGACTCCATTACAAAAAAAAAAAAAAAAAAGGAAAAAAGTCTACTGGGATTTTGAGGAGAATTGACATCTTATTGTTGAGTCTTCTGATCTGCGAACATGATATATTGACTATTTAGATCTTACTTTCAGCAGTATTTTGTAGTTTTAGTGGGCTTTACATAAAATACACTATATATATTATTCTGTGCTTGCTTTTTTTACTTACTATTCTTTCTGAAATTCATTCATCTTGATGCATGTAGCAATAATTAATTCATTTTCACTGCTATATACCATTTCATTATATGAACATGCTGTAATTTATCTGTTCTTTTGTTGATGAATATTTGTGCAATTTTTTTTTCTATTTCAAATAATTCATCTGTGGATATTCCTGTACATATGTGTGCATGGGTTACGGTTTTCTAGGGTATATATGTGCCTAGGAATAGGCTAGTTGGGGTAGGATGTACCATCTCAGGCTTTACTAGACATTGCCAGGTTGTTTTCCGATTTATAGTACTCCCAGTGTTTTATAAGAGTTTGTGTTACTCCCCATTCTTACCAGTTGGGGCTGTTAGACTTCTTAATTTTTGCTAATTTGGTGGGGGTGAAATAGTAACTTACTGAAGTTTTTAATATGTATTTTCTGTGTCCTAGAGGTTATCATTTCATATGTTGAGTTTTTCCTTATGTGACGTATTTATTTATCTCTTTTGCCCATTTCCCTTTTATATTCTCTTTTTCTTAATACTTTTTAGGAGTCTTAAAAAATATATTTTGGATACTGGTTATGTCTTTTTAAAGTTATGTGTGTTGTGGCTGGGTGCTGTGGCTCACACCTGTAATCCCAGCACTTTCGGAGGCCAAGGCTGGTGGGATCACCTGAGCTCAGGAGTTCAAGACCAGCCTGGCCAACATGATGAAACCCCATCTCTACTAAAAATATAAAAATTAGCCGGGCATGATGGTGCGCGCCTGTAGTCCCAGCTATTTGGGAGGCTGAGGCACGAGAATCGCTTGAACCTGGGAGGCGGAGGTTGTGGTGAGCTGAAATTGCACCACTGTACTCCATCCTGGGCGACAGAGTGAAACTCTGTCTCAAAAAAAAAAAAAATAAAATAAAATAATACGTGTTGCAAATATCTCTTCCCAGTTCATGGTTGGTCTTCTTATGTTCTTTTTGATGTTTCTTGATGAACAGAAGTTGTGAAGCACCTCTGGTATACTGAAGAGTTTGCCCGATTTAAAAAGCATAGTTGACCCAGCTTGCAATTAATACCTCTAAGCTCCACGTCCCATAGAAGCCTTGGTTACAGGTCTATTTTATGATTTTCCTTTATAAATATTCATAAATGACTCATTTTTCTAGTCACAGTTTTGGGGTGTGGGGGTGGAGGGAAGAAGCACCGTTTTTTTTAAGGATTCAATAACAAGTTTCGCAAGCATATTTTAAAACTTTTTCTTAAATTAATTTTTAGGCTGGACCAGAATATGGCCAAGGGATGAACCCTATTAGCCGCCTGGCGCAAATTCAACAGGCCAAAAAGGAAAAGGAGCCAGATTATGTTTTGCTTTCAGAAAGAGGAATGCCTCGACGTCGAGAATTTGTGATGCAGGTATTTCTAACCTTTTAAAACTACTGAAAAGATTTAGAAATCCCCAGGATGGAATAGACATATGGGTGAAAGGCAAACTAGGACTTAATAGCAGAAAGTAAAACTGTTTCCAGTTAAAGCATTCATTCCATCCAGGCTCACCTACCAACTTGGGGGAAACATTCAAGTGTCAAGGACATGTTACAATAGACAACCTAAGTTTTCAAGGGACTCTGAGTTCATACAGGTTTTTTACCATGGAGTTTATCATTTAATGTGTATCTCTTAACTTTTTATATTACATTTTGTAGCCGGAGTCTATTAACTACTGGGAATTGGAGACACATGGAATTAGAAACAAAATTTAGAAGGATAGATGTAGTAGATGGATCAGGGTCAAAATCCTGAGCTTGTGGGCTGTCAGGAAAGTTAGAAAAAGAGAGCAAGCAGGCTAGCTAACCATGGTGGGGGCTGAGGCACTCAGAATTCCTGAGATCTGACTGCTGCATTGTGTAGCCAAGAAAATGGAGGAATGGCTGCTAGTGTATTGGCAGATGGGCTAGAAATGAGGTAGAATGCCTAAAATGCTCTCCTTTTCAACCCCTACCTATTCATCTTCATTTGCCAGCTCAAACTCCAGTCTTAAGAAATTTTTCTTTTACTTTTTTATTACAATTTCAAACATATCCAAAAGTGGGGAGAGAATAGTAATGGACCATTAATATGCCCATCACTCAAACACCACAGTTACTAAGATTTTTGCCTCACTTGATTCAGCTATTGATTTTTCTCTTCTTCCTCTCTTTCTTCCTTTCTCTCTTCTTTTCCTGAAGTATTTCAAAGATAATTTCTAACTACATGTCATTTCAGCGTTACATATTCAGTGTATATTTCTAAGAAATATGAAGGCTTTTCTTACATTAGACATGATTCATTAGAATCATCTAATACCCAGTCTATATTTAAATTATTATGTTCCCCAAGCTGTTTTTAATGTTTTGTTTTTTTATTTTTTGGTGGGACAACAGGGTCTTGTTCTGTCAGCCAGGCTGGAGTACAGTGGCATGATCATGTCTCACTGCAGCCTTGATTTCCTGGGCTCAAGAGATCCTCCCTTTTCAGCTTCCTGAGTAGGTTAGGATTACAGGCATACACCACCATGACCAGCTGGTTAAATGTTGTTGTTGTTTTATTGTTGCTGTTTATAGAGATAGGGTTTTACTATGTAGCCCAGGCTAGTGTTGAACTCCTGGCTTCAAGTGATCCTCCTGCTTCAGCCTCTCAAAGTGTTAGGATTACAGGCGTGAGCCACTGTGCTTAGTCCTAAACTGTTTTTTAAATAATTGGTTAGTCAAAGAGACTTTTTAGTCAAATCCAAGGATCTCACATTTTATGTAACTTAGATAAAATCAAAAACATTAAGTGCTGACCATGTGGCAGACATTTTGGCACTCAAATACAGTATCTCATATTGACTAACTTTCAGTGTACAGCTAAGTTGTGCCTTCCCTCCCAATTTATAATCTCCATATTTCTTTATCTTTCAGTACCCAATACAGTGGTTCATAAATAGTAGGACCTTAATAAACATTTGATAGATATTTGCTGCCTGCCTTCCTGCCTGTATGGCTTTTGTTGGAGACGTAAACTTATAATGTAGTCATAGATAAGTCACTCCTGGGAACCCAGATATCCAAAAAGAGGGGAATTCTCTGGTTAGTAATCACATTATTGTCAAGATGTTATTAGGATCCAGCACATGATTGTTTTGTTATTTTCACTGGTAAAATATGTTCACTATTTTTTTCCTTAACGTTCTTAGCTTTGAAGAATTCTGGAACATAGACTTTGAATGCCAAAGCTTGAAGAAAAGAGTCTCTTGAATTTTAGACATGTATTGGGAATATAAACTGGCTTTGGCTTTATTAAACAAATCCTTTTCTACGGAGTGTATTGAGTACCCGTTTTGAAAGAGGAATTTAGCATATCTTAGGCCAGCTTCCATTTTATGGGTATTCATAAACATTCTAGTCAAATGGGGACATTTGGCTGTGCTTTTAAATGTTTTCGCACTGAATTCATATTGTTTTTTCCCCTTCTGGAAGCCCCAGTGGATTCATTACAGTATTGCAGCAATTTTATCAAAGTAACGGCTTTTGTATAAACTACTTAGGCGATGTTATCATTTGTTATAATTGAATATAGAAGCAAAATATCTAGAGATGAGATGCTCATTTTTATCTATTACCAAAGAAAAAGTCTATATATTTTAAAATGGATACAGTTACTTATGTTGATTACTACATAAAGAAAACCTCCGATGACATTATTTGGGTATTTTATTCCAAAGCAGATTTCTTAAAGCTTTTCATTTTTTTGGTGAGGAGTATTTTAATCTTTCAAACAGAAAATAATGATAACTAAACCAAGTTGCATATCAGCACACTGTGTTATTATGTGATACTAATGTTTCAGCCTGTGATTAAGATCACCAGGTTGTTAAAAAATAAATAAAAATTAAGTTTTTGGTAAATTCTATTCCAGAACTTTTCAGTTTCTTAGGTTTTTGAGGATTTGATTCATGTGAATGAGCTGTTAAATTTAAAGACAAAGATTTGGCAGTCTTAAATTTACTACATGGTAAAATAATTGAGCTTCTTTACAGATAGAAATTCACATTTAAATGTAGAGATTATATTTACAATAGTTATAAAATTTGTGACCTCTCAAGGAAGATGACTTGTGAAATTTATATATTTACTTAACTTTTATAATAAAGTGATGTTTTGAGTGACCGTTGTGTTTATTAGCAGAGAATGAAAGTCCTTTGGCAATGTGGTCTTTCTCCGTTAACAAATTACTCTGGGATAACTGCTTACAAACTATTCAACCATGAGATTATTAAAATTTGCGTGAGGCAAGGGCTGGGTGAATGGGTAAATGAATCTGGGAAGCACTTGTTTTAGAATAAGTTAGTCCTGAAGGTATCAGAATAGGCCAGATGGAAATCTAGCAGATAGAGAGAGAAGGTGAATACAGGGATGGGAACAGCATTACAGCTGACAAGTCCAAGACCAGGCCTCAGAGCAGTAGAGGAAGCTTCTGACATAACTGACCAAATCTTTTCACTAACAAGGATTCCAGCAACAACATAGGGACTGATGAAGCTGGGGGAACAAACCAAGCATTGGAAAGGATAACAGGTAGCAGAGATAACTCTAGCCAGGGGTTTGAGTAGATTATCCTTAGGGCCTGCCATGTTGAGGCAGACACTGTTATGGCAGGTGGTGTGTATTCATCTAGCTCTAAGTACCTGGTCTGACTATATGAGATTTGTCCTTCTCAGCGTGCTTCTCAGCGTGAAGTCCAAAGACTACTTCTGATTTGTCACAATATGGTGGTTTCCAGTTTCAGAAGAAAAGGCAATGAAATATTTAAAAAATATTTCACAGGTTTAAACTATATAATTTGTGATAGTTGTTACAGAAATTCTGTAAGGAATATACTTTCAGTGTTTCATGTGCTATATGAACTGTCATTTAGTTTGTCTTTACTAAAACTCTGTTAAAAGAGAGTACAGATCCTTTTTTATATCATTTGCACATTGTTTATGTTTAAGTTTGTATTTCGTTATCATTTTGTTGTATATTCTCCCAGTTCCTTAAAATTGGGTGGTTCACTTAAACTTAAAAGTAGTGTTGGAAATAATAACACAAATAAAAACTGTAAATAAGGAGGTAAGAATAAATGATGAACAGTACTCAAGTGTGGATACTAAATGGGAATTTGTATGTTCTGGGACAGATGAAATAGCCAATATTATGATTTTACACAAGAGACAAAAAAGAAAAGTATGGTTAGGAGTATCACGCTATATAGCTGAAAACTGAATTTTGTTGTCATTGCGAAATGTATTAAAGTGGCATGAAGCTATTATTGAAACTTTCTGATTTTTTTTAAACAAAATGATAACTGATAAAACAATTAAACTTCTCAGATATGGATTGCCCATTCACTTTTCTTGCTCATTTTTGTGCTAGTTTTTTAAAAAAACTGATATATGGGAACCTCCTATATATTCTGGATGCGAGCCCTTTGTAGTTATATGGCATTTTAAATACCTTCCCTTGTGTTGTGACTTTCCTTTCTAAATAGTGCTTTTAGAAGAACAAGAGTAATTTTTAATGCAGTCAAATTTAAATTTTTCCTCATATTAACTTTATAATAAGTCTAGATATCCAGACAATTAAGTGTCCCCCACCTTGTTCTTCCTCAAAAGGATTTTGGCTGTTCTTAGCACTTCACATTTCCATGTAAATTTTGGAATCATCTTGTTCAAGTATTATAAAAAGATGTATGGAATTTTGATTGAGTTTTCATTGAGTTCAATTAATTGAGTTGAGGTCAATTTGAAGAGAACTGATGATATTACATTAGTATTGTCTTAAATCCATGAACATGGCATTTTGCTCTATTTATTAGGTGTTTCTTAAAGTTTCTGAATAAGGCTTTGTTTTCTGTGTACAAGATTTGCACATCCTAGGTATTTGATTTTCATTTAATGTTAATGGTATCTTTTTAATATTTTTCGTCTTCTACTTGAATGTTGATGGAATGTAGAAATGCAGTTCTCTTTTTCATGCTGAGCTTGTTACAATCTAATTGATTCTTGTAATTCATCTGTGGAGTTTCTTAGCTTCTTTATATATGAAATCACATCTATAAATAATGAGTTATTTTCCCTCCTGATTCTTTTTTTACTTTTTCTTGCCTTATTTCTCTGTCAAGGATTTGTGTAAACTTTTAAACAGTAGTAATAATAGGGAACATCCTTGTCTCGTTTCTAATTTGTTTCTTTCAACATTAAGTACAGTGTTTCCTGAGGTTTGCTGTAGGTGTTTTGTGAAATGCCCTTTATCATATTAAAAAAGTTTTCTTCTTTTCCTAGTTTGCTAATAGTTTTCATTATGGATGAATGTCAATTTCTAGTTTGAATTTCAAATGTTAAACCAAACTTGCATTCCTGCAATAAACCTAACTTTGTCATGAATCTTTTTCTTTTTGTATATTGCTTTATTCATTATATTGTTTAAAACTTTTACATCTATGTTCATGAGTGAAACTGTTTAAATTTTCTTTCTTATACTGTTCTTGTTGGGATTTGGAATCAAAATGGTAGCTCATAAAATAATTGGGGACTGATTTCTCATTTTCTGTTTTATGGATGAATTTGGATGAAAATAATAGCGCAATTCTTCCTTAAATATTGAGTAGAACTTTATGGACAAGATCTCCAGAGTTTTCTTTTTGCAAAGATTTTTTATTATGATTTTTATTTCATTAGTAGTTTTAGTCGTATTCTTTAGGCTCATTCCTTGGCAATTTGGTAATTTGTATTGTCTAGGAATTTTTCCATTGTATCTAAATATGTTTTTTAAATTTAGCATAAAATTGTTCTCAGTATTCCTTTTTTTTTTTTTTTTTGTGAGACAGAGTCTCACTCTGTTGCTCAGGCTGGAGTGCAGTGGCATGATCTTGGCTCACTGCAACCTCTTTCTCCTGGGTCCAGGCAATTCTCCTGCATCAGCCTTCCAAGTAACTGGGATTACAGGCACCTGCCATCATGCCCAGCTAATTTTTGTATTTTTAGTATAAGACAGGGTTTCACCATGTTGGCCAACCTGGCCTTGAACTCCTGACCGCAAGTAATCCACCTGCCTTGGCCTCCCAAAGTGCCGAGATTACGGGTAGTGAGCTACTCTGCCTGGCCTCAGTAATCCTTATTATTTTGTAATGCTACAGAAGCGATGGTAATCTCCCTTTTTAATTATTTCATTTATTTGTGCCTTCTCCTCTTCTTTTCTTTTTTAAAAATACCTATCTCAGAGAAGAACTCATATTTTTTTTCTTGACCAGTCTTACTTTTGATTTATCATTTTATTAGTCTTATTAGGGAATCAACTTTTGGCTTTTCTAACTTTATTGTGCTTTGTTTTGTATTTCCTTACTTTTTGCTTTTTATTCTGGTTTCTCTGGGTTTGTTTTGCTGATATGTTTGTGACTTCTTGAGTTGAATGTTTAGCTCGTTACTTTGTTCCTCTCCTGTAAGCTGTTACGGCTATGCATTTTCTTCTAGACCCTCCTTTTGCTGTGTCCTTCAAGTTTTGGTATATTTCCGTGGATTATTTAAAATATTTTCTAGTTTTCACTGGAATTTCTTCTTTTGCCCATAGGTAATTTGGAATTACATTGTTTATAAAATTTTTAATTTTTAATTTTAATTTTTTTAGAGGTGTGGTCTTGCTCTGTTGCTCAGGGTGCAGTGCAGTGGTATGATCACAGTTCACTGCAGCCCTGAACTCCTGGGCTCAAGCAATCTTCCCACCTCAGCCTCCCAAGTAGCTGGGACTACAGCCATCTTGCCTAGCTAATTAAAATTTTTTTTTTGTAAAGATGGGGTCTCACTACATTGCCCAGGTTGATCTCAAACTCCTGGCCTCAAACAATCCTCCTAGTGTTGGGATTATAGGTATAAGCCACCACACCTGACCAGAATTACATTGTTTAATTTCCAAAGTTGTGATTAACTATTTAACTACTTCTTCAATCACTTACTGAGACCATTGTGTAAAAAGAAATTCAACTATAGTTGTGTATTTTCTATTTCTTCTTGTAATTCTATTCTTTTTTGCTATCTACTTTACTTTTTATAGTTGTATGGTTGATGTGTATTTAAGTACTTGTATAAATTGCTCACAGAAGATAACTGTAGAATAGTTCTAATGATAAAAATCTTTTTTTATTGAGCAATTATGATGGATTAAATGCTGTGGTTTACACACATTATCTTGTTTACCTTTCGAAGCAACACTGTACCGTAGTTGGTATTACCCCTGCTTTACTGATGAAAAGCCTGAGGCTTAGAGATATTAAATAATTTGTACCAGTTCATACAGCTAGGAAATAATAGAGTTGAGTTGCATATCCCAATCTGACTTGGAAGCCTTTGCTTTTTTTTTTTTCTTGTTTTTGTTTTTGTTTTTTTAAAGACGGAGTATCGCTCTGTGGCCCCAGGCTGGAATGCAGTGGTGCAATTGTGGCTCACTGCAACCTCCACTTACCAGGTTCAAGCGATTCTCCTGCCTCAGCCTCCTGAGTAGCTGGGACTACAGGTGCGTGCCATCACACCCGGCTAATTTTTGTAATTTTAGTACAGACAGGGTTTCACCATATTGGCCAGGCTGATCTCGAATTCCTGACCTTGTGATCCGCCTGCCTTGACCTCCCAAAGGGGAATTACAGGTGTGAGCCACTGCGCCCAGCCAGAAGCCTTTGTTTTTAATCATAATATTATAGCAACACTTGTGTATTAATTCTCTTCAGGAACTATTTAATGTAAATCTTTGTAAACTTGAATGTTTACATAAATGTTGCAATTTGAACATTATTTTAAATGGCACCAATATGAATTTCAGCCTTTTCAGTTTATCAGTTGAAATATAAGAATGCTAAAATGTAGTCATAACCAACACGAATGCTGTTAAAATGTAAATTTTATTTTTCTGCTTATATAAATAATATAAATTTAGTGTTTAAAAAAACAAATAGCAAAAAATGTATATGGAAGTAAAAATTCTATAAAATTCTACCATCATGAGATAATCCTCCATTGATATTTTAAGGACCATTTTTTTCATATTTTTTTCATGTACATATAAGATTACATAAATGTTATCTTAGTTGCCGTTTTTATTTTGGACTGAACTTTATATTTTCAAATGCTAGAGAGTAGAATTGCTTTATGATGTAAGGACTTCCTGTTTACCAAAACAATTATCATTAATTTATTCCTTTAATCTTACCAGGTGAAGGTAGGCAATGAAGTTGCTACAGGAACAGGACCTAATAAAAAGATAGCCAAAAAAAATGCTGCAGAAGCAATGCTGTTACAGCTTGGTTATAAAGCATCCACTAATCTTCAGGATCAACTTGAGAAGGTAAGAGTTAAGTTTACATCTGTGTATCCTATCTGTCATAGTATCAAAGTCATTAATAAATTTTGATCCTAACTAGTATTAAAGTAGATGTCAATTTTAACTTTTCTGAGGCAATACAAAGATAGATGATCCAAACACAAAATAACATATACTTACGGAGTAAGATGAGATATTAATGAGTATTTGTAATCTTACAATTAGAAAATACAAAAAGTTTGTCATATGGTTGTACATATATTATGTAATACCAATGTAACATTTTTAACTTGTTGATTGGTTGTTTTTGCCGTATAGACACAGTCTTAATTTGTGTCTTTTGAGAACACAAGTTGTTAGCCTTTAATTTTGGAATACAGCTGAAAACACTGGAAATAAAAATTCTGACTTATCCCTTTAGGGCAGGAGCTATATTGGACAGACACTCTATAAACTAATTTTTCTATTTACTTTAAATTTAAAGGTGAACTCATAGGGTGTTTATTTTCTGCCAAGACCTGTGTTCATGGTTCCCTATTTTTTCTGCAGCAGTTAATGACATCATTAACACCTACATCTGTTAAAAGAGAAGCAGAGAACCCTGAATTCAGAACTTGGCATATAACCTGGCAGAAATTGGCTTATTTCCATTTTGTATTAAGTATCATTTTGTTATCTGTGGATTTGTAGACATAATTTCTATCAAACATTTTATTTATGTGAACACTCAAAAAACAGGCTTACTAATTACTTTTATCAAAAGTAATATGCTTTAGACCAACATCTTCTCACACAAGAATTCTGTTTCAAAGATATTTTTAGTTTCTACAGGAACACATTTTAAAAGTTTAGAGTTAGAAACAAAAATATATAGAGACACTTTGATGTACTTTTTTGTTTTCTAGGCAATTCTTTTGAATGATTTAAAAAAATCTTTGTGTGGTATTGCTAGAGATTTCAATTCTGTTTTTATAACCTGGCTAGTCAACACTTTTTCTTCTTTTAAAAGTATTTGTAACATGAAACCTAACATGTGTCCCAGTTTCTGTAGTCCTTACATTGTATATTTGTTGTTTTAACTTAACACATTTATATTGACTTAAAACTGGTGAGCAATCTATAAAAATATGTCAAAATAAATCTCCTCACAGACATGTATTTGTAAATTAAATGAAAGTAGACCAAAAAACCAGCATTAATTAATTAATTTCATTAATTTGAAAAACATTTTTTGCATAACCATTGTGTAATTTGGGTTCTCCAAAGAAACAGAACCATCCGTGTGTGTGTGTGTGTGTGTGTGTATGTATGTGTGTGTCTGTCTGTGTATATATATTAAGGAATTGGCCCATGTGATTGTGGAGACTTTACTAGTGTAAAATCTGATGGGACAGGCTGACAGGATGGAGAATCAGGAAAGAGTTGAAATTTCAGTCCAAAAACAGTCTACTGGAGAATTCCTACTTGCCCTGGGAGGTCAGCTTTTTGTTCTGTTCAGGCCTTCAGCTGATTAGATGAGGACTACCCACATTGTGGAGCGTGATCTGCTTTACTCAGAGTTCACCACTTTAAATGTAAATCTTACCCAAAAACACTCTTGCAGAAACACCCAGAATAATGTTTGACCAAGTATCTGGGCACTGTGGCCCAGACAAGTTGACGTACAAAATTAATCATCACACTCACTAAATGCCAGACACTTAAAAATGACTGATTTTAATAAGATGACTGAAACTTGGTCTCTGCACTCAAGGAGGTGATCTTTCTTTAAGTGCAGGGAGTGAGGAATTTTAACCATATAACAAAACTATAGTATCCCAGAACCTAGAGAGCATGAGGATGAACCTGGAAAGTCAGGAAAAGAAGCTGAGGTCACTGTTATTATGTGAAGTAGAAAGTTTGAAGAAATGCGCATTTAAGATTTGAACATGAATGTGAATTGATCTGGTTTGCATTCTTCAAAAGATACTTCTGTTAAGTAATGTGGAGCATGGATTTGAGCAGAGCGAAACCAGACAGCAATGCCAGTCAGGAGGCAGCCAGAGTTGTTTAGGTAAGAGATATTGAGGGTCTGAACCGAGACAGTGAAGGTAGAGAGGAAGAAGGGAAAGACTCCAGAGATATTTCAGAAATGTAATGGGTAAGATTTGAATAGCAGATAAGATGCATTCAAGATACAGGAAAAAAGAGGAGGAAAGACTACCTGCAAAAAGGAATAGAGAATGACTACTAGGTCAGATGCTGCAGAGAGATCAAATAAGACAAGGACTGAATATATTGATTTATCAGTAAGATGACTTTTGATGAGTGTGGCAAAAGCAATTTTTAAAACCAGCTAAAACAGGATTTTTTTGTTTGTTTTTTTGAGACAAGCTCTGTCATCCTGGCTGGAGTGTAGTGGTGCGATCTTGGCTCACTGCAACCTCCACCTCCCAGGTTCAAGCGATTCTCTCTCCTCAGCCTCCCGAGTAGCTGGTATTACAGGTGTGTACCACCATACCTGGCTGATTTTTTGTATTTTTAAAAAAGAAGTGGTTTCACCATGTTGGCCGGGCTGGTCTTGCTCTCCTGACCTCAAATGATCTGCCTGCCTTGGCTTCCCAAAGTGCTGGGATTACAGGCGTGAGCCACTGCACCTGGTTGGTATTTCTTAATTATTTGGTAGAAGTTACCAGTGAGGGCTTTTGGGCTTAGAATTTTCTCTGTGGAAAGGTTTTTTAACTACAAACTCAGATTTTAAAAATAAATAGGGTTACTTAGGTTACCTACTTCTGCTTGATTGAACTTTGGTAGTGTTTGTCTTTTTTTTTTTTTAGAGGCTGCTACTTTTATTTATGCTAAAAATTTTGATTATGTACATCTTAAAGCTTATTGTAAATTAGAAAAAAAATATCTATTCATCTACCTCTAAATTCAATAACTTAATACATTGCTATATTTATTAAGAACAGTTTCCTATATAATGCCAATATTAACACACTGAAAAAAAAACCTGTAATTTCCTAATGCCATGTTTACTCAGTTCATATTCAAATTTCCCCATTGTTCCTAAAATGTCATTTATATTCATTTTATTATTTTTTGTTTGTTTGCTTTTCTTTTTTCTTTTTTAATTATACTTTAAGTTCTAGGGTACATGTGCATAACGTGCAGGTTTGTTACATATGTATATATGTGCCATGTTGGTGTGCTGCACCCATCAACTCGTCAGCACCCATCAATTCATCATTTATATCAGGTATGACTCCCCAATGCAATCCCTCCCCCCTCCCCCCTCCCCATGATAGGCCCCATTGTGTGATGTTCCCCTTCCCGAGTCCAAGTGAGCTCATTGTTCAGTTCCCACCTATGAGTGAGAACATGCAGTGTTTGGTTTTCTCTTCTTGTGATAGTTTGCTAAGAATGATGGTTTCCAGCTGCATCCATGTCCCTACAAAGGACGCAAACTCATCGTTTTTTATGGCTGTATAGTATTCCATGGTGTATATGTGCCACATTTTCTTAATCCAGTCTGTCACTGATGGACATTTGGGTTGATTCCAAGTCTTTGCTATTGTGAATAGTGCCGCAATAAACATACGTGTGCATGTGTCTTTGTAGTAGCATAATTTATAATCCTTTGGGTATATACCCAGTAGTGGCATGGCTGGGTCATATGGTACATCTAGTTCTAGATCTTTGAGGAATTGCCATACTGTTTTCCATAATGGTTGAACTAGTTTACAATCCCACCAACAGTGTAAAAGTGTTCCTATTTCTCCATATCCTCTCCAACACCTGTTGTTTCATGAGATGGTATCTCATTGTGGTTTTGATTTGCATTTCTCTGATGGCGAGTGATGATGAGCATTTTTTCATGTGTCTGTTGGCTGTATGAATGTCTTCTTTTGAGAAATGTCTGTTCCTATCCTTTCCCCACTTTTTGATGGGGTTGTTTGTTTTTTTCTTGTATATTTGTTTGAGTTCTTTGTAGATTCCGGAAATTAGCCCTTTGTCAGATGAGTAGATTGCAAAAATTTTCTCCCATTCTGTAGGTTGCCTGTTCACTCTGATGGTAGTTTCTTTTGCTGTGCAGAAGCTCTTTAGTTTAATGAGATCCCATTTGTCAATTTTGGCTTTTGCTGCCGTTGCTTTTGGTGTTTTAGACATGAAGTCCTTGCCCATGCCTATGTCCTGAATGGTACTACCTAGATTTTCTTCTAGGGTTTTTATGGTATTAGGTCTAACATTTAAGTCTCTAATCCATCTTGAATGAATTTTCGTATAAGGAGTAAGGAAAGGATCCAGTTTCAGCTTTCTACTTATGGCTAGCCAATTTTCCCAGCACCATTTATTAAATAGGGAATCCTTTCCCCATTTCTTGTTTCTGTCAGGTTTGTCAAAGATCAGATGGTTGTAGATGTGTGGCATTAATTCTGAGGACTCCGTTCTGTTCCATTGGTCTATATCTCTGTTTTGGTACCAGTACCATGCTGTTTTGGTTACTGTAGCCTTGTAGTATAGTTTGAAGTCAGGTAGCGTGACGCCTCCGGCTTTGTCCTTTTGACTTAGGATTGTCTTGGCAATGCGGGCTCTTTTTTGGTTCCATATGAACTTTAAAGCAGTTTTTTCCATTCAGTGAAGAAACTCATTGGTAGCTTGATGGGGATGGCATTATGGCATTGAATCTATAAATAACCTTGGGCAGTATGGCCATTTTCACGATATTGATTCTTCCTATCCATGAGCATGGTATATTCTTCCATTTGTTTGTGTCCTCTTTGATTTCACTGAGCAGTGGTTT